>NW_026282741.1:337500-432500 GCF_023373465.1 Oncorhynchus keta
AGGTGTGTGTGTGTGTGTGTGTGTGTGTGTGTGTGTGTGTGTGTGTGTGTGTGTGTGTGTGTGTGTCTGTCTGTCTGTCTGTCTGTCTGTCTGTCTGTCTGTCTGTCTGTCTGTCTGTCTGTCTGTCTGTCTGTCTGTCTGTCTGTCTGTCTGTCTGTCTGTCTGTCTGTCTGTCTGTCTGTCTGTCTGTCTGTCTGTCTGTCTGTCTGTCTGTCTGTCTGTCTGTCTGTCTGTCTGTCTGTCTGTCTGTCTGTCTGTCTGTCTGTCTGTCTGTCTGTCTGTCTGTCTGTCTGTCTGTCTGTCTGTCTGTCTGTCTGTCTGTCTGTCTGTCTGTCTGTCTGTCTGTCTGTCTGTCTGTCTGTCTGTCTGTCTGTCTGTCTGTCTGTCTGTCTGTCTGTCTGTCTGTCTGTCTGTCTGTCTGTCTGTCTGTCTGTCTGTCTGTCTGTCTGTCTGTCTGTCTGTCTGTCTGTCTGTCTGTCTGTCTGTCTGTCTGTCTGTCTGTCTGTCTGTCTGTCTGTCTGTCTGTCTGTCTGTCTGTCTGTCTGTCTGTCTGTCTGTCTGTCTGTCTGTCTGTCTGTCTGTCTGTCTGTCTGTCTGTCTGTCTGTCTGTCTGTCTGTCTGTCTGTCTGTCTGTCTGTCTGTCTGTCTGTCTGTCTTTTGAAGTACCCTTGGGTGCCAGAAGTCCTCACAAGGGTAGTATAAAAAGAAGATTTACACTTTGGATGGTGTATCAATACACCCAGTCACTACAAAGACACAGGCGTCCTTCCTATCTCAGCTGCCAGAGAGGAAGGAAACTGCTCAGGGATTTCCCCATGAGTCCAATGGTCACTTTAAAACAGTAAAATAGTAATGACTTGGACAGGAGAACACTGAGGATGGATCAACAACATTGTAGTTACTCCATCATATTAACCTAAATGACAGAGTGAAAAGAAGGAAGTCTGTACAGAAAACATGCATCCTGTTTGCAACACAAACAGCACTAAAGTAATACTGCAAAAACGTGTTTTATCCTGAATACAAAGGGTTCTGGAGGGGGTTACAGTGAGATTAGTAGGAGAACAGAGACCTGGAGGGGGTTACAGTGAGATTAGTAGGAGAACAGAGACCTGGAGGGGGTTACAGTGAGATTAGTAGGAGAACAGAGACCTGGAGGGGGTTACAGTGAGATTAGTAGGAGAACAGAGACCTGGAGGGGGGTTACAGTGAGATTAGTAGGAGAACAGAGACCTGGAGGGGGTTACAGTGAGATTAGTAGGAGAACAGAGACCTGGAGGGGGGTTACAGTGAGATTAGTAGGAGAACAGAGACCTGGAGGGGGTTACAGTGAGATTAGTAGGAGAACAGAGACCTGGAGGGGGGTTACAGTGAGATTAGTAGGAGAACAGAGACCTGGGGGGTTACAGTGAGATTAGTAGGAGAACAGAGACCTGGAGGGGGTTACAGTGAGATTAGTAGGAGAACAGAGACCTGGAGGGGTTACAGTGAGACTAGTAGGAGAACAGAGACCTGGGGGGTTACAGTGAGATTAGTAGGAGAACAGAGACCTGGAGGGGTTACAGTGAGATTAGTAGGAGAACAGAGACCTGGAGGGGGTTACAGTGAGATTAGTAGGAGAACAGAGACCTGGGGGTTACAGTGAGATTAGTAGGAGAACAGAGACCTGGAGGGGTTACAGTGAGATTAGTAGGAGAACAGAGACCTGGAGGGGTTACAGTGAGATTGTAGGAGAACAGAGACCTGGAGGGGTTACAGTGAGACTAGTAGGAGAACAGAGACCTGGACGGGGGTTACAGTGAGATTAGTAGGAGAACAGAGACCTGGAGGGGTTACAGTGAGATTAGTAGGAGAACAGAGACCTGGAGGGGTTACAGTGAGATTAGTAGGAGAACAGAGACCTGGAGGGGTTACAGTGAGATTAGTAGGAGAACAGAGACCTGGGGGTTACAGTGAGATTAGAAGGAGAACAGAGACCTGGGCCACGGGGATTACAGTGAGATTAGTAGGAGGACAGAGACCTGGAGGGATTACAGTGAGATTAGTAGGAGAACAGAGACCTGGAGGGGTTACAGTGAGATTAGTAGGAGAACAGAGACCTGGGGGGTTACAGTGAGACTAGTAGGAGAACAGAGACCTGGACGGGGGGTTACAGTGAGATTAGTAGGAGAACAGAGACCTGGAGGGGTTACAGTGAGATTAGTAGGAGAACAGAGACCTGGAGGGGTTACAGTGAGACTAGTAGGAGAACAGAGACCTGGACGGGGTTACAGTGAGATTAGTAGGAGAACAGAGACCTGGGGGGTTACAGTGAGATTAGTAGGAGAACAGAGACCTGGAGGGGGTTACAGTGAGATTAGTAGGAGAACAGAGACCTGGAGGGGTTACAGTGAGATTAGAAGCAGAACAGAGACCTGGAGGGGTTACAGTGAGATTAGAAGGAGAACAGAGACCTGGAGGAGGTCACAGTGAGATTAGTAGGAGAACAGAGACCTGGAGGAGGTTACAGTGAGATTAGTAGGAGAACAGAGACCTGGAGGGGGTTACAGTGAGATTAGAAGGAGAACAGAGACCTGGAGGAGGTTACAGTGAGATTAGTAGGAGAACAGAGACCTGGAGGGGGTCACAGTGAGATTAGAAGGAGAACAGAGACCTGGAGGGGGGTTACAGTGAGATTAGAAGGAGAACAGAGACCTGGAGGAGGTTACAGTGAGATTAGTAGGAGAACAGAGACCTGGAGGGGTTACAGTGAGATTAGTAGGAGAACAGAGACCTGGAGGGGTTACAGTGAGATTAGTGGGAGAACAGAGACCTGGATGGGGTTACAGTGAGATTAGTAGGAGAACAGAGACCTGGAGAGGGGTTACAGTGAGATTAGTAGGATAACAGAGACCTGGAGGGGGTACAGTGAGATTAGTAGGAGAACAGAGACCTGGGGGGTTACAGTGAGAATAGTAGGAGAACAGAGACCTGGAGGGGGTCACAGTGAGATTAGTAGGAGAACAGAGACCTGGGGGGGTACAGTGAGATTAGTAGGAGAACAGAGACCTGGAGGGGTTACAGTGAGAATAGTAGGAGAACAGAGACCTGGAGGGGTCACAGTGAGATTAGTAGGAGAACAGAGACCTGGAGGGGGGTACAGTGAGATTAGTAGGAGAACAGAGACCTGGAGGGGGTTACAGTGAGATTAGTAGGAGAACAGAGACCTGGAGGGGGTTACAGTGAGATTAGTAGGAGAACAGAGACCTGGAGGGGGGTACAGTGAGATTAGTAGGAGAACAGAGACCTGGAGGGGGTTACAGTGAGATTAGTAGGAGAACAGAGACCTGGAGGGGTTACAGTGAGATTAGAAGGAGAACAGAGACCTGGAGGGGTTACAGTGAGATTAGTAGGAGAACAGAGACCTGGAGGGGGTTACAGTGAGATTAGTAGGAGAACAGAGACCTGGAGGGGGTTACAGTGAGATTAGTAGGAGAACAGAGACCTGGAGGGGGTTACAGTGAGATTAGTAGGAGAACAGAGACCTGGGGGTGTAGTGAGATTAGTAGGAGAACAGAGACCTGGAGGGGTTACAGTGAGATTAGTAGGAGAACAGAGACCTGGAGGGGTTACAGTGAGATTAGTAGGAGAACAGAGACCTGGAGGGGTTACAGTGAGATTAGTAGGAGAACAGAGACCTGGAGGGGTTACAGTGAGATTAGTAGGAGAACAGAGACCTGGAGGGGTTACAGTGAGATTAGTAGGAGAACAGAGACCTGGACGGGGTTACAGTGAGATTAGTAGGAGAACAGAGACCTGGAGGGGTTACAGTGAGATTAGTAGGAGAACAGAGACCTGGAGGGGGTTACAGTGAGATTAGTAGGAGAACAGAGACCTGGAGGGGTTACAGTGAGATTAGAAGGAGAACAGAGACCTGGACGGGGTTACAGTGAGATTAGTAGGAGAACAGAGACCTGGACAGGGGGGTTACAGTGAGATTAGTAGGAGAACAGAGACCTGGAGGGGTTACAGTGAGATTAGTAGGAGAACAGAGACCTGGAGGGGGTTACAGTGAGATTAGAAGGAGAACAGAGACCTGGAGGGGTTACAGTGAGATTAGTAGGAGAACAGAGACCTGGACAGGGGGTTACAGTGAGATTAGTAGGAGAACAGAGACCTGGAGGGGTTACAGTGAGATTAGTAGGAGAACAGAGACCTGGAGGGGTTACAGTGAGACTAGTAGGAGAACAGAGACCTGGAGGGGTTACAGTGAGATTAGTAGTAGAACAGAGACCTGGAGGGGTTACAGTGAGATTAGTAGGAGAACAGAGACCTGGAGGGGTTACAGTGAGATTAGTAGGAGAACAGAGACCTGGAGGGGGTTACAGTGAGATTAGTAGGAGAACAGAGACCTGGAGGGGTTACAGTGAGATTAGTAGGAGAACAGAGACCTGGAGGGGTTACAGTGAGATTAGTAGGAGAACAGAGACCTGGAGGGGTTACAGTGAGATTAGTAGGAGAACAGAGACCTGGATGGGGTTACAGTGAGATTAGTAGGAGAACAGAGACCTGGAGAGGGGTTACAGTGAGATTAGTAGGATAACAGAGACCTGGAGGGGTTACAGTGAGAATAGTAGGAGAACAGAGACTTGGAGGGGGTCACAGTGAGATTAGAAGGAGAACAGAGACCTGGAGGGGGGTTACAGTGAGATTAGTAGGAGAACAGAGACCTGGAGGGGTTACAGTGAAATTAGTAGGAGAACAGAGACCTGGAGGGGTTACAGTGAGATTAGTGGGAGAACAGAGACCTGGATGGGGTTACAGTGAGATTAGTAGGAGAACAGAGACCTGGAGAGGGGTTACAGTGAGATTAGTAGGATAACAGAGACCTGGAGGGGTTACAGTGAGAATAGTAGGAGAACAGAGACCTGGAGGGGTCACAGTGAGATTAGTAGGAGAACAGAGACCTGGAGGGGGTTACAGTGAGATTAGTAGGAGAACAGAGACCTGGAGGGGGTTACAGTGAGATTAGTAGGAGAACAGAGACCTGGAGGGGGGTCACAGTGAGATTAGTAGGAGAACAGAGACCTGGAGGGGGTTACAGTGAGATTAGTAGGAGAACAGAGACCTGGAGGGGGTTACAGTGAGATTAGTAGGAGAACAGAGACCTGGAGGGGGGTTACAGTGAGATTAGTAGGAGAACAGAGACCTGGAGGAGGTTACAGTGAGATTAGTAGGAGAACAGAGACCTGGAGGGGGTTACAGTGAGATTAGTAGGAGAACAGAGACCTGGAGGGGGTTACAGTGAGATTAGTAGGAGAACAGAGACCTGGAGGGGGGTTACAGTGAGATTAGTAGGAGAACAGAGACCTGGAGGGTTACAGTGAGATTAGTAGGAGAACAGAGACCTGGGGGTTACAGTGAGACTAGTAGGAGAACAGAGACCTGGACGGGGGTTACAGTGAGATTAGTAGGAGAACAGAGACCTGGAGGGGTTACAGTGAGATTAGTAGGAGAACAGAGACCTGGAGGGGTTACAGTGAGACTAGTAGGAGAACAGAGACCTGGACGGGGGTTACAGTGAGATTAGTAGGAGAACAGAGACCTGGGGGGGTTACAGTGAGATTAGTAGGAGAACAGAGACCTGGAGGGGGTTACAGTGAGATTAGTAGGAGAACAGAGACCTGGAGGGGTTACAGTGAGATTAGAAGCAGAACAGAGACCTGGAGGGGTTACAGTGAGATTAGAAGGAGAACAGAGACCTGGAGGAGGTCACAGTGAGATTAGTAGGAGAACAGAGACCTGGAGGAGGTTACAGTGAGATTAGTAGGAGAACAGAGACCTGGAGGGGGGTTACAGTGAGATTAGAAGGAGAACAGAGACCTGGAGGAGGTTACAGTGAGATTAGTAGGAGAACAGAGACCTGGAGGGGGTCACAGTGAGATTAGAAGGAGAACAGAGACCTGGAGGGGGGTTACAGTGAGATTAGAAGGAGAACAGAGACCTGGAGGAGGTTACAGTGAGATTAGTAGGAGAACAGAGACCTGGAGGGGTTACAGTGAGATTAGTAGGAGAACAGAGACCTGGAGGGGTTACAGTGAGATTAGTGGGAGAACAGAGACCTGGATGGGGTTACAGTGAGATTAGTAGGAGAACAGAGACCTGGAGAGGGGTTACAGTGAGATTAGTAGGATAACAGAGACCTGGAGGGGGTACAGTGAGATTAGTAGGAGAACAGAGACCTGGGGGTTACAGTGAGAATAGTAGGAGAACAGAGACCTGGAGGGGGTCACAGTGAGATTAGTAGGAGAACAGAGACCTGGAGGGGTTACAGTGAGATTAGTAGGAGAACAGAGACCTGGAGGGGTTACAGTGAGAATAGTAGGAGAACAGAGACCTGGAGGGGGTCACAGTGAGATTAGTAGGAGAACAGAGACCTGGAGGGGGTACAGTGAGATTAGTAGGAGAACAGAGACCTGGAGGGGTTACAGTGAGATTAGTAGGAGAACAGAGACCTGGAGGGGGTTACAGTGAGATTAGTAGGAGAACAGAGACCTGGACGGGGGTCACAGTGAGATTAGTAGGAGAACAGAGACCTGGGGGGTTACAGTGAGATTAGTAGGAGAACAGAGACCTGGAGGGGGTTACAGTGAGATTAGAAGGAGAACAGAGACCTGGAGGGGTTACAGTGAGATTAGTAGGAGAACAGAGACCTGGAGGAGGTTACAGTGAGATTAGTAGGAGAACAGAGACCTGGAGGGGTTACAGTGAGATTAGTAGGAGAACAGAGACCTGGAGGGGGTTACAGTGAGATTAGTAGGAGAACAGAGACCTGGGGGGTGTAGTGAGATTAGTAGGAGAACAGAGACCTGGAGGGGTTACAGTGAGATTAGTAGGAGAAGAGAGACCTGGAGGGGGTTACAGTGAGATTAGTAGGAGAACAGAGACCTGGAGGGGTTACAGTGAGATTAGTAGGAGAACAGAGACCTGGAGGGGTTACAGTGAGATTAGTAGGAGAACAGAGACCTGGAGGGGTTACAGTGAGATTAGTAGGAGAACAGAGACCTGGACGGGGTTACAGTGAGATTAGTAGGAGAACAGAGACCTGGAGGGGTTACAGTGAGATTAGTAGGAGAACAGAGACCTGGAGGGGTTACAGTGAGATTAGTAGGAGAACAGAGACCTGGAGGGGGTTACAGTGAGATTAGAAGGAGAACAGAGACCTGGACAGGGGTTACAGTGAGATTAGTAGGAGAACAGAGACCTGGACGGGGTTACAGTGAGATTAGTAGGAGAACAGAGACCTGGAGGGTTACAGTGAGATTAGTAGGAGAACAGAGACCTGGAGGGGTTACAGTGAGATTAGAAGGAGAACAGAGACCTGGAGGGGGTTACAGTGAGATTAGTAGGAGAACAGAGACCTGGACGGGGTTACAGTGAGATTAGTAGGAGAACAGAGACCTGGAGGGGGTTACAGTGAGATTAGTAGGAGAACAGAGACCTGGAGGGGTTACAGTGAGACTAGTAGGAGAACAGAGACCTGGAGGGGTTACAGTGAGATTAGTAGTAGAACAGAGACCTGGAGGGGGTTACAGTGAGATTAGTAGGAGAACAGAGACCTGGAGGGGTTACAGTGAGATTAGTAGGAGAACAGAGACCTGGAGGGGGTTACAGTGAGATTAGTAGGAGAACAGAGACCTGGAGGGGGTTACAGTGAGATTAGTAGGAGAACAGAGACCTGGAGGGGTTACAGTGAGATTAGTAGGAGAACAGAGACCTGGAGGGGTTACAGTGAGATTAGTAGGAGAACAGAGACCTGGATGGGGTTACAGTGAGATTAGTAGGAGAACAGAGACCTGGAGAGGGGTTACAGTGAGATTAGTAGGATAACAGAGACCTGGAGGGGGTTACAGTGAGAATAGTAGGAGAACAGAGACCTGGAGGGGTCACAGTGAGATTAGAAGGAGAACAGAGACCTGGAGGGGGTTACAGTGAGATTAGTAGGAGAACAGAGACCTAGAGGGGGTTACAGTGAAATTAGTAGGAGAACAGAGACCTGGAGGGGGTTACAGTGAGATTAGTGGGAGAACAGAGACCTGGATGGGGTTACAGTGAGATTAGTAGGAGAACAGAGACCTGGAGAGGGGTTACAGTGAGATTAGTAGGATAACAGAGACCTGGAGGGGGTTACAGTGAGAATAGTAGGAGAACAGAGACCTGGAGGGGGTCACAGTGAGATTAGTAGGAGAACAGAGACCTGGAGGGGGTACAGTGAGATTAGTAGGAGAACAGAGACCTGGAGGGGGTTACAGTGAGATTAGTAGGAGAACAGAGACCTGGACGGGGGTCACAGTGAGATTAGTAGGAGAACAGAGACCTGGAGGGGTTACAGTGAGATTAGTAGGAGAACAGAGACCTGGAGGGGGTTACAGTGAGATTAGAAGGAGAACAGAGACCTGGAGAGGGGTTACAGTGAGATTAGTAGGAGAACAGAGACCTGGAGGAGGTTACAGTGAGATTAGTAGGAGAACAGAGACCTGGAGGGGTTACAGTGAGATTTGTAGGAGAACAGAGACCTGGAGGGGTTACAGTGAGATTAGTAGGAGAACAGAGACCTGGAGGGGGTTACAGTGAGATTAGTAGGAGAACAGAGACCTGGAGGGGTTACAGTGAGATTAGTAGGAGAACAGAGACCTGGAGGGGTTACAGTGAGATTAGTAGGAGAACAGAGACATGGAGGGGGGTTACAGTGAGATTAGTAGGAGAACAGAGACCTGGAGGGGGTTACAGTGAGATTAGTAGGAGAACAGAGACCTGGAGGGGGTTACAGTGAGATTAGTAGGAGAACAGAGACCTGGAGGGGTTACAGTGAGATTAGTAGGAGAACAGAGACCTGGAGGGGTTACAGTGAGATTAGTTGGAGAACAGAGACCTGGAGGGGTTACAGTGAGATTAGTAGGAGAACAGAGACCTGGAGGGGTTACAGTGAGATTAGTAGGAGAACAGAGACCTGGAGGGGTTACAGTGAGATTAGTAGGAGAACAGAGACCTGGACTGGGGTTACAGTGAGATTAGTAGGAGAACAGAGACCTGGAGGGGGTTACAGTGAGACTAGTAGGAGAACAGAGACCTGGAGGGTGGTACAGTGAGACTAGTAGGAGAACAGAGACCTGGAGGGGTTACAGTGAGACTAGTAGGAGAACAGAGACCTGGAGGGGTTACAGTGAGAATAGTAGGAGAACAGAGACCTGGAGGAGGTTACAGTGAGATTAGTAGGAGAACAGAGACCTGGAGGGGGTTACAGTGAGACTAGTAGGAGAACAGAGACCTGGAGGGGTTACAGTGAGACTAGTAGGAGAACAGAGACCTGGAGGGGTTACAGTGAGACTAGTAGGAGAACAGAGACCTGGAGGGGGTTACAGTGAGATTAGTAGGAGAACAGAGACCTGGAGGGTGGTACAGTGAGACTAGTAGGAGAACAGAGACCTGGAGGGGTTACAGTGAGATTAGTGGGATAACAGAGACCTGGGGGGGGTAGTGAGATTAGTAGGAGAACAGAGACCTGGATGGCCTACTGCATGGAATGGGCCTGAGATTAAAAATAAATATTTAAATTAGAAATGTAGGACAAAACACACATCACGACAAGAGAGACAACACTACATTAAGAGATACATACTAAGACAACAACACAGCACGGTAGTAACACAACATGACAACAACATGGTAGCAACACACCATGGTAGCAGCACAAAACATAGTACAAACATTATTGGGTACAGACAACAGCACAAAGGGCAAGAAGGTAGAGACAACAATAATAAATCACACAAAGCAGCTACAACTGTCAGTAAGAGTGTCCATGATTGAGTCGTTGACTGAATAGTAAAGATGAGGTAACCTTTACTCTTCTGCTTTGTGAGTGGGAGGGGACTGGGAAAGTGGGAGGGGACCGGGAAAGTGGGAGGGGACTGGGAAAGTGGGAGGTAACCTTTACTCTTCTGCCTTGTGAGAGGAAGGGGACTGGGAAAGTGGGAGGGGACTGGGAAAGTGGGAGGGGACTGGGAAAGTGGGAGGGGACTGAGAAAGTGGGAGGGGACTGGGAAAGTGGGAGGGGACCGGGAAAAGATGAGGTCAAGCGTATTGCCTGCCTTGTAAGAGGGAGGGGACTGGGAAAAGGTGAGGTCAAGCGTATTGCCTGCCTTGTGAGAGGGAGGGGACTGGGAAAAGATGAGGTCAAGCCTATTGCCTGCCTTGTGAGAGGGAGGGGACTGGGAAAAGGTGAGGTCAGGCGTATTGCCTGCCTTGTGAGTGGGAGGACTGGGAAAAGGTGAGGTCAAGCGTATTGCCTGCCTTGTGAGAGGGAGGGGACTGGGAAAAGATGAGGTCAAGCCTATTGCCTGCCTTGTGAGTGGGAGGACTGGGAAAAGGTGAGGTCAGGCGTATTGCCTGCCTTGTGAGTGGGAGGGGACTGGGAAAGGGTGAGGTCAGGCGTATTGCCTGCCTTGTGAGTGGGAGGGACTGGGAAAAGGTGAGGTCAGGCGTATTGCCTGCCTTGTGAGTGGGAGGACTGGGAAAAGGTGAGGTCAAGCGTATTGCCTGCCTTGTGAGAGGAGGACTGGGAAAAGATGAGGTCAAGCCTATTGCCTGCCTTGTGAGAGGGAGGGGACTGGGAAAAGGTGAGGTCAGGCGTATTGCCTGCCTTGTGAGTGGGAGGGACTGGGAAAAGGTGAGGTCAAGCGTATTGCCTGCCTTGTGAGAGGGAGTGGACTGGGAAAAGATGAGGTCAAGCCTATTGCCTGCCTTGTGAGTGGGAGGGGACTGGGAAAGGTGAGGTCAGGCGTATTGCCTGCCTTGTGAGTGGGAGGGGACTGGGAAAGGGTGAGGTCAGGCGTATTGCCTGCCTTGTGAGTGGGAGGGACTGGAAAAAGGTGAGGTCAGGCGTATTGCCTGCCTTGTGAGAGGGAGGGACTGGGAAAGGGTGAGGTCAGGCGTATTGCCTGCCTTGTGAGTGGGAGGACTGGGCAAAGGTGAGGTCAGGCGTATTGCCTACCTTGTGAGTGGGAGGACTGGGAAAGGGTGAGGTCAAGCGTATTGCCTGCCTTGTGAGTGGGAGGGGACTGGGAAAGGGTGAGGTCAACCGTATTGTCTGCCTTGTGAGAGGGAGGGGACTGGGAAAAGGTGAGGTCAAGCGTATTGCCTGCCTTGTGAGAGGGAGGGACTGGGAAAGGGTGAGGTCAAGCGTATTGCCTGCCTTGTGAGAGGGAGGGGACTGGGAAAAGGTGAGGTCAAGCGTATTGCCTGCCTTGTGAGAGGGAGGGTACTGGGAAAGGGTGAGGTCAACCGTATTGCCTGCCTTGTGAGAGGGAGGGGACTGGGAAAAGGTGAGGTCAACCGTATTGCCTGCCTTGTGAGAGGGAGGGGACTGGGAAAAGGTGAGGTCAACCGATTGCCTGCCTTGTGAGAGGGAGGGGACTGGGAAAAGGTGAGTTCAGGCGTATTGCCTGCCTTGTGAGTGGGAGGACTGGGCAAAGGTGAGGTCAGGCGTATTGCCTACCTTGTGAGTGGGAGGGGACTGGGAAAGGGTGAGGTCAAGCGTATTGCCTGCCTTGTGAGTGGGAGGGGACTGGGAAAAGGTGAGGTCAACCGTATTGCCTGCCTGGTGAGAGGGAGGGGACTGGGAAAAGGTGAGGTCAAGCGTATTGCCTGCCTTGTGAGAGGGAGGGGACTGGGAAAGGGTGAGGTCAAGCGTATTGCCTGCCTTGTGAGTGGGAGGGGACTGGGAAAGGGTGAGGTCAAGCGTATTGCCTGCCTTGTGAGAGGGAGGGGACTGGGAAAGGGTGAGGTCAAGCGTATTGCCTGCCTTGTGAGAGGGAGGGGACTGGGAAAAGGTGAGGTCAAGCGTATTGCCTGCCTTGTGAGAGGGAGGGGACTGGGAAAGGGTGAGGTCAACCGTATTGCCTGCCTTGTGAGAGGGAGGGGACTGGGAAAGGGTGAGCTAAACCGTATTGCCTGCCTGGTGAGTGGGTGGGGACTGGGAAAGGGTGAGGTCAAGCGTATTGCCTGCCTTGTGAGAGGGAGGGACTGGGAAAGGGTGCGGTCAAGCGTATTGCCTGCATTCTGAGAGGGAGGGACTGGGAAAGGGGTGAGGTCAGGCGTATTGCCTGCCTTGTGAGTGGGAGGGTACTGGGAAAAGGGGAGGGGACTGGGAAAGTGGGAGGGGACTGGGAAAGTGGGAGGGGACTGAGAAAGTGGGAGGGGACTGGGAAAGTGGGACTGGACCGGGAAAAGATAAGGTCAAGCGTATTGCCTGCCTTGTGAGAGGGAGGGGACTGGGAAAAGGTGAGGTCAAGCTTATTGCCTGCCTTGTGAGAGGGAGGGGACTGGGAAAAGGTGAGGTCAGGCGTATTGCCTGCCTTGTGAGTGGGAGGGTACTGGGAAAAGGTGAGGTCAAGCGTATTGCCTGCCTTGTGAGAGGGAGGGGACTGGGAAAAGGTGAGGTCAGGCGTATTGCCTGCCTTGTCAGAGGGAGGGACTGGGAAAGGTGAGGTCAGGCGTATTGCCTGCCTTGTCAGAGGGAGGACTGGGAAAAGGTGAGGTCAGGCGTATTGCCTGGCTTGTGAGTGGGAGGACTGGGAAAAAAGGTGAGGTCAGGCGTATTGCCTGCCTTGTGAGTGGAGGGTACTGGGAAAAGGTGAGGTCAAGCGTATTGCCTGCCTTGTGAGAGGGAGGGGACTGGGAAAAGATGAGGTCAAGCCTATTGCCTGCCTTGTGAGAGGGCTGGGACTGGGAAAAGGTGAGGTCAGGCGTATTGCCTGCCTTGTGAGTGGGAGGGACTGGGAAAGGGTGAGGTCAAGCGTATTGCCTGCCTTGTGAGAGGGAGGGGACTGGGAAAAGGTGAGGTCAAGCGTATTGCCTGCCTTGTGAGAGGGAGGGACTGGGAAAAGGGTGAGGTCAGGCGTATTGCCTGCCTTGTGAGTGGGAGGGGACTGGGAAAAAGATGAGGTCAGGCGTATTGCCTGCCTTGTGAGTGTGAGGGGACTGGGCAAAGGTGAGGTCAGGCGTATTGCCTGCCTTGTGAGTGTGAGGGGACTGGGCAAAGGTGAGGTCAGGCGTATTGCCTGCCTTGTGAGTGGGAGGGACTGGGTAAAGGTGAGGTCAGGCGTATTGCCTGCCTTGTGAGTGGGAGGACTGGGCAAAGGTGAGGTCAGGCGTATTGCCTGCCTTGTGAGTGGGAGGACTGGGAAAGGGTGAGGTCAAGCGTATTGCCTGCCTTGTGAGTGGGAGGGGACTGGGAAAAGGTGAGGTCAACCGTATTGCCTGCCTTGTGAGAGGGAGGGGACTGGGAAAAGGTGAGGTCAACCGTATTGCCTGCCTTGTGAGAGGGAGGGGACTGGGAAAAGGTGAGATCAACCGTATTGCCTGCCTTGTGAGAGGGAGGGGACTGGGAAAAGGTGAGGTCAGGCGTATTGCCTGCCTTGTGAGAGGGAGGGGACTAGGAAAAGGTGAGGTCAACCGTATTGCCTGCCTTGTGAGTGGGAGGGGACTGGGAAAAGGTGAGGTCAGGCGTATTGCCTGCCTGGTGAGTGGGAGGGGACTGGGAAAGGGTGAGGTCAGGCGTATTGCCTGCCTGGTGAGTGGGAAGGACTGGGAAAGGGTGAGGTCAAGCGTATTGCCTGCCTTGAGAGAGGGAGGGGACTGGGAAAGGGTGAGGTCAAGCGTATTGCCTGCCTTGTGAGAGGGAGGGGACTGGGAAAAGGTGAGGTCAAGCGTATTGCCTGCCTTGTGAGAGGGAGGGACTGGGAAAGGGTGAGGTCAAGCGTATTGCCTGCCTTGTGAGTGGGAGGGGACTGGGACTGGGAAAGGGTGAGGTCAAGCGTATTGCCTGCCTTGTGAGAGGGAGGGGACTGGGAAAGGGTGAGGTCAAGCGTATTGCCTGCCTTGTGAGAGGGAGGGGACTGGGAAAGGGTGAGGTCAAGCGTATTGCCTGCCTTGTGAGAGGGAGGGGACTGGGAAAAGGTGAGGTCAAGCGTATTGCCTGCCTTGTGAGAGGGAGGACTGGGAAAAGGTGAGGTCAAGCGTATTGCCTGCCTTGTGAGAGGGAGGGGACTGGGAAAGGGTGAGGTCAAGCGTATTGCCTGCCTTGTGAGTGGGAGGGGACTGGGAAAGGGTGAGGTCAAGCGTATTGCCTGCCTTGTGAGAGGGAGGGGACTGGGAAAGGGTGAGGTCAAGCGTATTGCCTGCCTTGTGAGAGGGAGGGTACTGGGAAAGGGGTGAGGTCAACCGTATTGCCTGCCTTGTGAGAGGGAGGGGACTGGGAAAGGGTGAGGTCAACCGTATTGCCTGCCTGGTGAGTGGGAGGACTGGGAGAGGGTGAGGTCAAGCGTATTGCCTGCCTTGTGAGAGGAGGGACTGGGAAAGGGTGAGGTCAAGCGTATTGCCTGCCTTGTGAGAGGGAGGGGACTGGGAAAGGGTGAGGTCAGGCGTATTGCCTGCCTTGTGAGTGGGAGGGACTGGGAAAAGGGGAGGGACTGGCAAAGTGGGAGGGGACTGGGAAAGTGGGAGGGGACTGGGAAAGTGGGAGGGACTGAGAAAGTGGGAGGGGACTGGGAAAGTGGGAGGGGACCGGAAAAAGATGAGGTCAAGCGTATTGCCTGCCTTGTGAGAGGGAGGGGACTGGGAAAAGGTGAGGTCAAGCGTATTGCCTGCCTTGTGAGAGGGAGGGACTGGGAAAGATGAGGTCAAGCCTATTGCCTGCCTTGTGAGAGGGAGGGGACTGGGAAAAGGTGAGGTCAAGCGTATTGCCTGCCTTGTGAGAGGGAGGGGACTGGGAAAAGGTGAGGTCAAGCGTATTGCCTGCCTTGTGAGTGGGAGGGGACTGGGAAAAGGTGAGGTCAACCGTATTGCCTGCCTTGTGAGAGGGAGGACTGGGAAAGGGTGAGGTCAACCGTATTGCCTGCCTGGTGAGTGGGAGGGGACTGGGAAAGGGTGAGGTCAAGAGTATTGCCTGCCTTGTGAGAGGGAGGGGACTGGGAAAAGGTGAGGTCAGGCATATTGCCTGCCTTGTGAGTGAGAGGGGACTGGGCAAAGGTGAGGTCAGGCGTATTGCCTGCCTTGTGAGTGGGAGGGGACTGGGAAAAGGTGAGGTCAGGTGTATTGCCTGCCTTGTGAGAGGGAGGACTGGGAGAAGGTGAGGTCAGGCGTATTGCCTGCCTTGTGAGTGGGAGGACTGGGAAAAGGTGAGGTCAAGCGTATTGCCTGCCTTGTGAGAGGGAGGGACTGGGAAAAGATGAGGTCAAGCCTATTGCCTGCCTTGTGAGAGGGAGGGGACTGGGAAAAGGTGAGGTCAGGCGTATTGCCTGCCTTGTGAGTGGGAGGGACTGGGAAAAGGTGAGGTCAAGCGTATTGCCTGCCTTGTGAGAGGGAGGGGACTGGGAAAGATGAGGTCAAGCCTATTGCCTGCCTTGTGAGTGGGAGGGGACTGGGAAAAGGTGAGGTCAGGCGTATTGCCTGCCTTGTGAGTGGGAGGGGACTGGGAAAAGGTGAGGTCAGGAGTATTGCCTGCCTTGTGAGAGGGAGGACTGGGAAAGGGTGAGGTCAGGCGTATTGCCTGCCTTGTGAGTGGGAGGGGACTGGGAAAAGGTGAGGTCAGGAGTATTGCCTGCCTTGTGAGAGGGAGGGGACTGGGAAAGGGTGAGGTCAGGCGTATTGCCTGCCTTGTGAGTGGGAGGGGACTGGGAAAAGGGGAGGGGAACGGGAAAGGGGAGGGGACTGGGAAAGGGGAGGGGACTGGGAAAAGGTGAGGTCAACCGTATTGCCTGCCTTGTGAGAGGGAGGGGACTGGGAAAAGGGGAGGGGACTGGGAAAAGGGGAGGGGACTGGGAAAGGGGGAGGGGACTGGGAAAGGGGGAGGGGACTGGGAAAGGGGGAGGGGACTGGGAAAGGGGGAGGGGACTGGGAAAGGGGGAGGGACTGGGAAAGGGGAGGGGACTGGGAAAGGGGGAGGGGACTGGGAAAGGGGGAGGGGACTGGGAAAGGGGGAGGGGACTGGGAAAGGGGGGAGGGGACTGGGAAAAGGGGAGGGGACTGGGAAAGGGGGAGGGGACTGGGAAAGGGGGAGGTGAAAGAGGCAAAGATGGGAAAGAGAGAGTTGGAAAGGTTGAAGAACGCTGAGGCAGACTTCAGGAGGTTGTAGAACGCTGAGGCAGACTTCAGAAGGTTGTAGAACGCTGAGGCAGACTTCAGGAGGTTGTAGAACGCTGAGGCAGACTTCAGGAGGTTGTAGAACGCTGAGGCAGACTTCAGGAGGTTGTAGAACGCTGAGGCAGACTTCAGGAGGTTGAAGAACGCTGAGGCAGACTTCAGGAGGTTGAAGAACGCTGAGGCAGACTTCAGGAGGTTGAAGAACGCTGAGGCAGACTTCAGGAGGTTGTAGAACGCTGAGGCAGACTTCAGGAGGTTGTAGAACGCTGAGGCAGACTTCAGGAGGTTGTAGAACGCTGAGGCAGACTTCAGGAGGTTGTAGAACGCTGAGGCAGACTTCAGGAGGTTGTAGAACGCTGAGGCAGACTTCAGGAGGTTGTAGAACGCTGAGGCAGACTTCAGGAGGTTGTAGAACGCTGAGGCAGACTTCAGGAGGTTGAAAACGCTGAGGCAGACTTCAGGAGGTTGAAGAACGCTGAGGCAGACTTCAGGAGGTTGAAGAACGCTGAGGCAGACTTCAGGAGGTTGTAGAACGCTGAGGCAGACTTCAGGAGGTTGTAGAACGCTGAGGCAGACTTCAGGAGGTTGTAGAACGCTGAGGCAGACTTCAGGAGGTTGTAGAACGCTGAGGCAGACTTCAGGAGGTTGTAGAACGCTGAGGCAGACTTCAGGAGGTTGAAAACGCTGAGGCAGACTTCAGGAGGTTGTAGAACGCTGAGGCAGACTTCAGGAGGTTGAAGAACGCTGAGGCAGACTTCAGGAGGTTGAAGAACGCTGAGGCAGACTTCAGGAGGTTGAAGAACGCTGAAGGGTCCTCTGTAGCTCAGTTGGTAGAGCATGGCGCTTGTAACGCCAGGGTAGTGGGTTCGATCCCGGGACCACCCATACGTAGAATGTATGCACACATGACTGTAAGTCGCTTTGGATAAAAGCGTCTGCTAAATGGCATATATTATTATATTATATATTATTATTATATTATGAAGAACGCTGAGGCAGACTTCAGGAGGTTGTAGACTGAGACAGGGGAGAAGAACGCTGAGGCAGACTTCAGGAGGTTGTAGAACGCTGAGGCAGACTTCAGGAGGTTGAAGAACGCTGAGGCAGACTTCAGGAGGTTGAAGAACGCTGAGGCAGACTTCAGGAGGTTGTAGAACGCTGAGGCAGACTTCAGGAGGTTGAAGAACGCTGAGGCAGACTTCAGGAGGTTGAAGAACGCTGAGGCAGACTTCAGGAGGTTGAAGAACGCTGAGGCAGACTTCAGGAGGTTGAAGAACGCTGAGGCAGACTTCAGGAGGTTGAAGAACGCTGAGGCAGACTTCAGGAGGTTGTAGAACGCTGAGGCAGACTTCAGGAGGTTGTAGAACGCTGAGGCAGACTTCAGGAGGTTGTAGAACGCTGAGGCCGACTTTAGGAGGTTGTGGAACGCTGAGGCCGACTTCAGGAGGTTGAAGAACGCTGAGGCAGACTTCAGGAGGTTGTAGAACGCTGAGGCAGACTTCAGGAGGTTGTAGAACGCTGAGGCAGACTTCAGGAGGTTGTAGAACGCTGAGGCAGACTTCAGGAGGTTGTAGAACGCTGAGGCAGACTTCAGGAGGTTGTAGAACGCTGAGGCAGACTTCAGGAGGTTGTAGAACGCTGAGGCAGACTTCAGGAGGTTGAAGAACGCTGAGGCAGACTTCAGGAGGTTGAAGAACGCTGAGGCAGACTTCAGGAGGTTGAAGAACGCTGAGGCAGACTTCAGGAGGTTGTAGAACGCTGAGGCAGACTTCAGGAGGTTGTAGAACGCTGAGGCAGACTTCAGGAGGTTGTAGAACGCTGAGGCAGACTTCAGGAGGTTGTAGAACGCTGAGGCAGACTTCAGGAGGTTGTAGAACGCTGAGGCAGACTTCAGGAGGTTGAAAACGCTGAGGCAGACTTCAGGAGGTTGTAGAACGCTGAGGCAGACTTCAGGAGGTTGAAGAACGCTGAGGCAGACTTCAGGAGGTTGAAGAACGCTGAGGCAGACTTCAGGAGGTTGAAGAACGCTGAAGGGTCCTCTGTAGCTCAGTTGGTAGAGCATGGCGCTTGTAACGCCAGGGTAGTGGGTTCGATCCCCGGGACCACCCATACGTAGAATGTATGCACACATGACTGTAAGTCGCTTTGGATAAAAGCGTCTGCTAAATGGCATATATTATTATATTATATATTATTATTATATTATGAAGAACGCTGAGGCAGACTTCAGGAGGTTGTAGAACGCTGAGGCAGACTTCAGGAGGTTGTAGAACGCTGAGGCAGACTTCAGGAGGTTGAAGAACGCTGAGGCAGACTTCAGGAGGTTGAAGAACGCTGAGGCAGACTTCAGGAGGTTGTAGAACGCTGAGGCAGACTTCAGGAGGTTGAAGAACGCTGAGGCAGACTTCAGGAGGTTGAAGAACGCTGAGGCAGACTTCAGGAGGTTGAAGAACGCTGAGGCAGACTTCAGGAGGTTGAAGAACGCTGAGGCAGACTTCAGGAGGTTGAAGAACGCTGAGGCAGACTTCAGGAGGTTGTAGAACGCTGAGGCAGACTTCAGGAGGTTGTAGAACGCTGAGGCAGACTTCAGGAGGTTGTAGAACGCTGAGGCCGACTTTAGGAGGTTGTGGAACGCTGAGGCCGACTTCAGGAGGTTGAAGAACGCTGAGGCAGACTTCAGGAGGTTGTAGAACGCTGAGGCAGACTTCAGGAGGTTGTAGAACGCTGAGGCAGACTTCAGGAGGTTGTAGAACGCTGAGCCAGACTTCAGGAGGTTGTAGAACGCTGAGGCAGACTTCAGGAGGTTGTAGAACGCTGAGGCAGACTTCAGGAGGTTGTGGAACGCTGAGGCAGACTTCAGGAGGTTGTAGAACGCTGAGGCAGACTTCAGGAGGTTGTGGAACGCTGAGGCAGACTTCAGGAGGTTGAAGAACGCTGAGGCAGACTTCAGGAGGTTGTAGAACGCTGAGGCAGACTTCAGGAGGTTGTAGAACGCTGAGGCAGACTTCAGGAGGTTGTAGAACGCTGAGGCAGACTTCAGGAGGTTGAAGAACGCTGAGGCAGACTTCAGGAGGTTGTAGAACGCTGAGGCAGACTTCAGGAGGTTGTAGAACGCTGAGGCAGACTTCAGGAGGTTGTAGAACGCTGAGGCAGACTTCAGGAGGTTGTAGAACGCTGAGGCAGACTTCAGGAGGTTGTAGAACGCTGAGGCAGACTTCAGGAGGTTGTAGAACGCTGAGGCAGACTTCAGGAGGTTGTAGAACGCTGAGGCAGACTTCAGGAGGTTGTAGAACGCTGAGGCCGACTTCAAGAGGTTGTAGAACGCTGAGGCAGACTTCAGGAGGTTGTAGAACGCTGAGGCAGACTTCAGGAGGGTGTAGAACGCTGAGGCAGACTTCAGGAGGTTGTAGAACGCTGAGGCAGACTTCAGGAGGTTGAAGAACACTGAGGCAGACTTCAGGAGGTTGTAGAACGCTGAGGCAGACTTCAGGAGGTTGAAGAACGCTGAGGCAGACTTCAGGAGGTTGAAGAACGCTGAGGCAGACTTCAGGAGGTTGAAGAACGCTGAGGCAGACTTCAGGAGGTTGAAGAACGCTGAGGCAGACTTCAGGAGGTTGAAGAACGCTGAGGCCGACTTCAGGAGGTTGTGGAACGCTGAGGCCGACTTCAGGAGGTTGAAGAACGCTGAGGCAGACTTCAGGAGGTTGTAGAACGCTGAGGCAGACTTCAGGAGGTTGTAGAACGCTGAGGCAGACTTCAGGAGGTTGTAGAACGCTGAGGCAGACTTCAGGAGGTTGTAGAACGCTGAGGCAGACTTCAGGAGGTTGTAGAACGCTGAGGCAGACTTCAGGAGGTTGTGGAACGCTGAGGCAGACTTCAGGAGGTTGTAGAACGCTGAGGCAGACTTCAGGAGGTTGTGGAACGCTGAGGCAGACTTCAGGAGGTTGAAGAACGCTGAGGCAGACTTCAGGAGGTTGTAGAACGCTGAGGCAGACTTCAGGAGGTTGTAGAACGCTGAGGCAGACTTCAGGAGGTTGTAGAACGCTGAGGCAGACTTCAGGAGGTTGAAGAACGCTGAGGCAGACTTCAGGAGGTTGTAGAACGCTGAGGCAGACTTCAGGAGGTTGTAGAACGCTGAGGCAGACTTCAGGAGGTTGTAGAACGCTGAGGCAGACTTCAGGAGGTTGTAGAACGCTGAGGCAGACTTCAGGAGGTTGTAGAACGCTGAGGCAGACTTCAGGAGGTTGAAGAACGCTGAGGCAGACTTCAGGAGGTTGAAGAACGCTGAGGCAGACTTCAGGAGGTTGTAGAACGCTGAGGCAGACTTCAGGAGGTTGAAGAACGCTGAGGCAGACTTCAGGAGGTTGAAGAACGCTGAGGCAGACTTCAGGAGGTTGAAGAACGCTGAGGCAGACTTCAGGAGGTTGAAGAACGCTGAGGCAGACTTCAGGAGGTTGAAGAACGCTGAGGCAGACTTCAGGAGGTTGTAGAACGCTGAGGCAGACTTCAGGAGGTTGTAGAACGCTGAGGCAGACTTCAGGAGGTTGTAGAACGCTGAGGCCGACTTTAGGAGGTTGTGGAACGCTGAGGCCGACTTCAGGAGGTTGAAGAACGCTGAGGCAGACTTCAGGAGGTTGTAGAACGCTGAGGCAGACTTCAGGAGGTTGTAGAACGCTGAGGCAGACTTCAGGAGGTTGTAGAACGCTGAGCCAGACTTCAGGAGGTTGTAGAACGCTGAGGCAGACTTCAGGAGGTTGTAGAACGCTGAGGCAGACTTCAGGAGGTTGTGGAACGCTGAGGCAGACTTCAGGAGGTTGTAGAACGCTGAGGCAGACTTCAGGAGGTTGTGGAACGCTGAGGCAGACTTCAGGAGGTTGAAGAACGCTGAGGCAGACTTCAGGAGGTTGTAGAACGCTGAGGCAGACTTCAGGAGGTTGTAGAACGCTGAGGCAGACTTCAGGAGGTTGTAGAACGCTGAGGCAGACTTCAGGAGGTTGAAGAACGCTGAGGCAGACTTCAGGAGGTTGTAGAACGCTGAGGGCTGAGGCAGACTTCAGGAGGTTGTAGAACGCTGAGGCAGACTTCAGGAGGTTGTAGAACGCTGAGGCAGACTTCAGGAGGTTGTAGAACGCTGAGGCAGACTTCAGGAGGTTGTAGAACGCTGAGGCAGACTTCAGGAGGTTGTAGAACGCTGAGGCAGACTTCAGGAGGTTGTAGAACGCTGAGGCAGACTTCAGGAGGTTGTAGAACGCTGAGGCCGACTTCAGGAGGTTGTAGAACGCTGAGGCAGACTTCAGGAGGTTGTAGAACGCTGAGGCAGACTTCAGGAGGGTGAACGCTGAGGCAGACTTCAGGAGGCTGAGGCAGACTTCAGGAGGTTGTAGAACGCTGAGGCAGACTTCAGGAGGTTGAAGAACACTGAGGCAGACTTCAGGAGGTTGTAGAACGCTGAGGCAGACTTCAGGAGGTTGAAGAACGCTGAGGCAGACTTCAGGAGGTTGAAGAACGCTGAGGCAGACTTCAGGAGGTTGAAGAACGCTGAGGCAGACTTCAGGAGGTTGAAGAACGCTGAGGCAGACTTCAGGTGGTTGAAGAACGCTGAGGCCGACTTCAGGAGGTTGTGGAACGCTGAGGCCGACTTCAGGAGGTTGAAGAACGCTGAGGCAGACTTCAGGAGGTTGTAGAACGCTGAGGCAGACTTCAGGAGGTTGTAGAACGCTGAGGCAGACTTCAGGAGGTTGTAGAACGCTGAGGCAGACTTCAGGAGGTTGTAGAACGCTGAGGCAGACTTCAGGAGGTTGTAGAACGCTGAGGCAGACTTCAGGAGGTTGTGGAACGCTGAGGCAGACTTCAGGAGGTTGTAGAACGCTGAGGCAGACTTCAGGAGGTTGTGGAACGCTGAGGCAGACTTCAGGAGGTTGAAGAACGCTGAGGCAGACTTCAGGAGGTTGTAGAACGCTGAGGCAGACTTCAGGAGGTTGTAGAACGCTGAGGCAGACTTCAGGAGGTTGTAGAACGCTGAGGCAGACTTCAGGAGGTTGAAGAACGCTGAGGCAGACTTCAGGAGGTTGTAGAACGCTGAGGCAGACTTCAGGAGGTTGTAGAACGCTGAGGCAGACTTCAGGAGGTTGTAGAACGCTGAGGCAGACTTCAGGAGGTTGTAGAACGCTGAGGCAGACTTCAGGAGGTTGTAGAACGCTGAGGCAGACTTCAGGAGGTTGTAGAACGCTGAGGCAGACTTCAGGAGGTTGTAGAACGCTGAGGCAGACTTCAGGAGGTTGTAGAACGCTGAGGCAGACTTCAGGAGGTTGTAGAACGCTGAGGCAGACTTCAGGAGGTTGTAGAACGCTGAGGCAGACTTCAGGAGGTTGTAGAACGCTGAGGCAGACTTCAGGAGGTTGAAGAACGCTGAGGCAGACTTCAGGAGGTTGTAGAACGCTGAGGCAGACTTCAGGAGGTTGTAGAACGCTGAGGCAGACTTCAGGAGGTTGTAGAACGCTGAGGCAGACTTCAGGAGGTTGTAGAACGCTGAGGCAGACTTCAGGAGGTTGTAGAACGCTGAGGCAGACTTCAGGAGGTTTGTAGGAACGCTGAGGCAGACTTCAGGAGGTTGTAGAACGCTGAGGCAGACTTCAGGAGGTTGTAGAACGCTGAGGCAGACTTCAGGAGGTTGAAGAACGCTGAGGCAGACTTCAGGAGGTTGTAGAACGCTGAGGCAGACTTCAGGAGGTTGAAGAACGCTGAGGCAGACTTCAGGAGGTTGTAGAACGCTGAGGCAGACTTCAGGAGGTTGTAGAACGCTGAGGCAGACTTCAGGAGGTTGTAGAACGCTGAGGCAGACTTCAGGAGGTTGTAGAACGCTGAGGCAGACTTCAGGAGGTTGAAGAACGCTGAGGCAGACTTCAGGAGGTTGTAGAACGCTGAGGCAGACTTCAGGAGGTTGAAGAACGCTGAGGCAGACTTCAGGAGGTTGAAGAACGCTGAGGCAGACTTCAGGAGGTTGTAGAACGCTGAGGCAGACTTCAGGAGGTTGTAGAACGCTGAGGCAGACTTCAGGAGGTTGAAGAACGCTGAGGCAGACTTCAGGAGGTTGTAGAACGCTGAGGCAGACTTCAGGAGGTTGTAGAACACTGAGGCAGACTTCAGGAGGTTGTAGAACGCTGAGGCAGACTTCAGGAGGTTGTAGAACGCTGAGGCAGACTTCAGGAGGTTGAAGAACGCTGAGGCAGACTTCAGGAGGTTGTAGAACGCTGAGGCAGACTTCAGGAGGTTGTAGAACGCTGAGGCAGACTTCAGGAGGTTGTAGAACGCTGAGGCAGACTTCAGGAGGTTGTAGAACGCTGAGGCAGACTTCAGGAGGTTGTAGAACGCTGAGGCAGACTTCAGGAGGTTGTAGAACGCTGAGGCAGACTTCAGGAGGTTGAAGAACGCTGAGGCAGACTTCAGGAGGTTGTAGAACGCTGAGGCAGACTTCAGGAGGTTGTAGAACGCTGAGGCAGACTTCAGGAGGTTGTAGAACGCTGAGGCAGACTTCAGGAGGTTGAAGAACGCTGAGGCAGACTTCAGGAGGTTGTAGAACGCTGAGGCAGACTTCAGGAGGTTGTAGAACGCTGAGGCAGACTTCAGGAGGTTGTAGAACGCTGAGGCAGACTTCAGGAGGTTGTAGAACGCTGAGGCAGACTTCAGGAGGTTGTAGAACGCTGAGGCAGACTTCAGGAGGTTGTAGAACGCTGAGGCAGACTTCAGGAGGTTGTAGAACGCTGAGGCAGACTTCAGGAGGTTGAAGAACGCTGAGGCAGACTTCAGGAGGTTGTAGAACGCTGAGGCAGACTTCAGGAGGTTGAAGAACGCTGAGGCAGACTTCAGGAGGTTGTAGAACGCTGAGGCAGACTTCAGGAGGTTGTAGAACGCTGAGGCAGACTTCAGGAGGTTGAAGAACGCTGAGGCAGACTTCAGGAGGTTGTAGAACGCTGAGGCAGACTTCAGGGGGTTGTAGAACGCTGAGGCAGACTTCAGGAGGTTGTAGAACGCTGAGGCAGACTTCAGGAGGTTGTAGAACGCTGAGGCAGACTTCAGGAGGTTGTAGAACGCTGAGGCAGACTTCAGGAGGTTGAAGAACGCTGAGCCATCGTCAAGGAAATAAGCTTACCAAGGTGTCAAGTTCATTGAGGAACTCTCTAAGTACTGGTGGGTGATAGATGACAACAACTGAAACAGGAAACCACTGAATGTAATGATAGAAATACATCTGACCCAGGTCGGCTTGATGTGTCAGTGAATCAATAACAATAACGTTGAGCGTTTGAGGACCACTTTGACTTCATATATCTCTTCCCCCAGGTGTTGGCGTTGGACAGTGACTCAGAGCGTAACTCGTTGGTCCGCTACCAGATCCTGTCAGACGTCTACAACAGTACCGACTTCTTCCACATCGATAGCAGCAGCGGACTGATCCTCACCGCACGCACGCTCGACTACGAAACCATGCAACAATACACCTTCATCATCAGGGCAACTGACAGCGGCGACCCTGCACTGAGCAGCGAGGTCAATGTCATGGTTTTGGTTACAGACACCAACGACAACCCTCCTTCCTTCAGCCAATCGCTGTACGAAGTGTACTTAAGCGAGCTGGCCCCCAGAGGACAGTTTGTGACCTGCGTCCAGGCCTCTGACGCTGACAGCTGTGATGCAAATAGACTCAGGTATAAGGCTACAAAAAATATTACAATACAGTTGACCACCCAGTAAACAGGGGGCGTCCTAAGGACGTCCAGGGGACTATGACACAATCTCCTGACGTTCTGAGGAAGTCCAAACGACAAATGTTTGTTTGCAGGGTAGTTTAATAGGTATTTTGTCTTTCCGAATCTGTGGTGCAGGGACTCCCAGGAGTATTAATACTACCGGTTTGGGGTGCAGGGACTCCCAGGAGTATTAATACTACCAATTTGGGGTGCAGGGACCCCCCGGAGTATTAATACCACCAAGCTGGGGAGCAGGGACCCCCGGGAGTATTAATACTACCAATCTGGGGCGCAGGGACCCCGGGAGTATTAATACTACCAATGAGAGGTGCAGGGACCCCCAGGATTATTAATCTGGTCTGTGTTCTCCTGGTCTGTGTTCTCCTGGACTGTGTTCTCCTGGTCTGGGTCCTCCTGGTCTGTCTCCTCCTGGTCTGTGTCCTCCTGGTCTGTGTCCTCCTGGTCTGTCTCCTCCTGGTCTGTCTCCTCCTGGTCTGTGTTCTCCTGGTCTGTGTTCTCCTGGTCTGTGTTCTCCTGGTCTGTGTCCTCCTGGTCTGTGTCCTCCTGGTCTGTGTTCTCCTGGTCTGTGTTCTCCTGGTCTGGGTCCTCCTGGGCTGGGTCCTCCTCGTCTGTCTCCTCCTGGTCTGACTCCTCCTGGTCTGGGTCCTCCTGGTCTGTGTTCTCCTGGTCTGGGTCCTCCTGGTCTGTGTTCTCCTGGTCTGTGTCCTCCTGGTCTGTCTCCTCCTGGTCTGTGTTCTCCTGGTCTGTGTCCTCCTGGTCTGTGTCCTCCTGGTCTGTGTCCTCCTGGTCTGTGTCCTCCTGGTCTGTATCCTCCTGGTCTGTCTCCTCCTGGTCTGTCTCCTCCTGGTCTGTGTCCTGGTCTGTGTTCTTCTGGTCTGTCTCCTCCTGGTCTGTGTTCTCCTGGTCTGTGTCCTCCTGGTCTGTGTAGTTTGTGAGGACCTTGCGGATGATGTGGGTGCTGAAAGCGTAAATTGGGCTTAAGACAGTTGTATAATTTTCCTAGTAATATGTTGCTATGTAATGTTGTCATGATGTCTCTAGGTAATTGAATGAATACATCTCTTGATGCTCCTGGACACATTATCAGTGATGTAACCTGGGGTCATAGGGTGTTTTGGGTCTTATAACATCAGACGCCCTCGCCCAGGTGACCCACCCGAGGTTGATCAGACACCGACTTGTGTCCAGGTGGCATTATGCTGCTCACCCATGGATCTCCTCTCTTGATCCAGGGGTATCTTGAGGCTTTTTCAGCTGCCTCAATGGTGCTGCTGATGGCTCTCCTCCTCTTCGCTCCATTGATGCCGAGTGTGTTGGCGGCTCTGAAGAAGGATTGCCCAGCAAATCTTCTGCAGCCTACCTCGATAGGCATGCACCTTCCAACCCTGCTTCCCGCAGTCAATGAGCAGTCCCTCGTATTTGCCATCATTGTCACATATGCCTCCTCCAGACAAACTTTCCAAGGCACTGTCATCTCCAGAATAATGATGGTCTTTGTGGACTCTGAGACCAAGGTGATGGTCTGGTCTCAGGGTTGTCTTGACAATATCAATCAAATGTATTTATAAAACCCCTTTTTTACATCAGCCGATGTCACAAAGTGCTGACAATATTCTGCGGGAAGTCGAGCTGTTTCTCCAGGTCTGCTGTTACCTGGCAGAGCAGTAGCTAGGATCCCTGCTGGTGGTTTGGATTCTAAGCCTGGCTTCTCTCCAGCTCGAACGACAGTGATTCCTGTGCAGATTGCTTCAGATTGCTTCTGATTCCTGTGCAGATTGCTTCAGATTGCTTCTGATTCCTGTGGAGATTGCTGCAGATTGCTTCAGATTGCTTCAGATTGCTTCTGATTCCTGTGCAGATTGCTTCAGATTGCTTCTGATTCCTGTGCAGATTGCTTCAGATTCCTGTGCAGATTGCTTCAGATTGCTTCTGATTCTAGTGAAGACTGCTTGTTTCTTGTTGCCGATTGCTGTGCAGTGTATCTTCTCCAGTGGTCTTGAGAACCTTGTCCTGGCGCCAGCGATAACAGCCCCCTCCCAGAGCTTTAGTACAACAACCTAAAATGTGCTCCAGTGTCCCTGTCTTGGGGCGTAGCGGGCATGCACTTTCCCCACAGCAGAACAGGTTTGGTGAGCTGGGTAGGACATCATGCACCCCCTGGATCAGGAACTTAATGAGGTGTGGTTCTGCCTGCCAGAGGTCAGTCCGCAAGACTTTCCTGTCCACCGCCTGCTCTCACCTCATCTAGTCTCACTTGCTGTCTCATTCCCACTGCTCTATTGGACCTCTCCTCTTCCACAGCTGTTATCACCTCCTCCTGAACCAACCTGCTTCTCTCCTTTCCCTTGGGAGTGTCGTACCGGTGGTTGAGAAGGTTCCCCGACCGGCTCTTCCCTCAGTCAATGCTCCCACCAGAACACTGTGGTGCAGCCGAGCCTGTAGCACGTCTTCCTCTGCTCTCGACTTCCTCCCTGTATTGACCACTATCCTCCCTTAGCCCACCTTTGGGTCACTCCACTCCCTGTAATGTATCACTTCCCTGGCCCGAGTCACCTTGATCTTTCAGGGACTTCAGCGGCTGTTTGTTGATGTTCCCATAGAGGGCGATGCTGCTCAGTCTCCTAGGCAATCCCAGCCACCTTCAGAGATAGCTGTTGACCTTCCTCTCCAATTCCTTGACAGTGGACACCGGGACGTCGTAGATTAGTAGACTATCCTCGGGAGGATGCCATGCTGATACAGCCACGCCTTGAACTTGCTGAACTTGCCAGACAGTCCTGACTGATCAACTGCTCTCAGCCAGCTCTCCACTTCAAATACTTTTGGGATGGCCTCCCTTTTGCACCGATGTGTTCGATGTAGCCATTCTTAGAGAGTAAATCTACAAGTCACCTCGCTACAATGCTGAAGAAAATTGTTCCTTCAACACTTAGCAATGTGATCCTGAACTGGCCGATTCTCTTGGACTCTTCTTCCTTTGAGATCCAACATCTTTTGGCGAAACTCCACTGTTGTGGAATCAAATCTCAACCTTTCCTCTCCTCCAGATGACCTTCGGGATCTTCCAGAGCCGCTTGAGTAACAGAGGGCAGTACATGTAGACCTTGTACGGGACTTCGATTGGTCCAGGAGCTGAGCTAGACCTTCTTCACAACGTCCTGTACTTATTTTCAGGAGTGGCTCCCTGTTGTCGAACTCTGTGACTGGTGCTGTTGGGTGCTATCAAGATGTTACACTGGCCCAACTCCTGCTCCTTGTCATGGTCGCCGTACGTGTTCTGGATGTGCTGGTCGATCTCCTCTTTGAAACAAGCCAAGTTCCCACTGTGCTTCTGCTTTAGCAGCTGCCTTTGTGAAGCCAAAGGGATTTTGGCTATGAAGCCAGTTCGCTTCTTGGCTCTTTCTTTCCACCGTCTTTCAGCCCTACGCTTCTTTCTCAGGTTGCTCCATAGCTCTCTTAAGGTTGGTCGTGACTGGCCTCCTTGTCCTGAATTCTTGATCTTGTGGATTTTGACATGTCTCTATTTCACCGTGATGTACGGTGTTCTGGCAGGCCTCTGCTCTACTGCCCCAAACCTTTCCACTACTATGCTGACTAAGAATGCAGTATCACTTTACTTGACCCCTAGGTCGTAACACGTTATAACACCAGTCATAACCATATCATAATAACTCACCTGTTGTGAAATATATTGTTATTTTATGGTTGGTTATGACACCGACATAAGAGTGTCAAAACTCAAATTTAGTCTGTTGTTGTAATGAATTCTTTAGTCATGTTTTTTTCCCCAGCATTTTTAAAATAACATGTAGAAAATACACGTTATGACACTGTCATGAAGCATTATGATCATCCTAATAATATAAACCAGATAGGCCAATCACGTACATGTCCTTATGTCAGTCATCAGTCACATAGAGGGTGTCTTGTCCCGCTCCTGAAATCTGCTCCTACATTCATCCCAGTCATCAGTCACATAGAGGGTGTCTTGTCCCGCTCCTGAAATCTGCTCCTACATTCATCCCCGTCATCAGTCACATAGAGGTTGTCTTGTCCCACTCCTGAAATCTGCTGTAACATTCATCCCAGTCATCAGAAACAGAGCACTGGGGTAGCTGCATGTCTGACGTCAATGTACACAATTACAATGAGACTTTAATATGGTCAACTTGAGAAATGTTTATATAACATAAACAAGTAGGCTATGGAGTAATGGAATGTTTTACCTTGTGTTGTAGGTTATGACACTCCTATGTAGGTGTTATAACCAGCCATACAATAACTACTGTTGTAGGTTATGACACTCCTATGTAGGTGTTATAACCAGCCATACAATAACTACAGTTGTAGGTTATGACACTCTTATGTAGGTTTTATAACCAGCCATACAATAACTACTGTTGTAGGTTATGACACTCTTATGTAGGTGTTATAACCAGCCATACAATAACTACAGTTGTAGGTTATGACACTCTTATGTAGGTTTTATAACCAGCCATACAATAAATACTGTTGTAGGTTATGACACTCTTATGTAGGTGTTATAACCAGCCATACAATAACTACCGTTGTAGGTTATGACCCTCTTATGTAGGTGTTATAACCAGCCATACAATAACTACTGTTGTAGGTTATGACACTCCTATGTAGGTGTTATAACCAGCCTTACAATAACTACTGTTGTAGGTTATGACCCTCTTATGTAGGTGTTATAACCAGCCATACAATAACTACTGTTGTAGGTTATGTAGGTTATGACAATCTTATGACACTCTTATGTAGGTGTCATAACCAGCCATACAATAACTACTGTTGTAGGTTATGACACTCCTATGTAGGTGTTATAACCAGCCATACAATAACTACTGTTGTAGGTTATGACACTCCTATGTAGGTGTTATAACCAGCCATACAATAACTACTGTTGTAGGTTATGACCCTCTTATGTAGGTGTTATAACCAGCCATACAATAACTACTGTTGTAGGTTATGACACTCTTATGTAGGTGTTATAACCAGCCATACAATAACTACTGTTGTAGGTTATGACACTCCTATGTAGGTGTTATAACCAGCCATACAATAACTACTGTTGTAGGTTATGACACTCCTATGTAGGTGTTATAACCAGCCTTACAATAACTACTGTTGTAGGTTATGACCCTCTTATGTAGGTGTTATAACCAGCCATACAATAACTACTGTTGTAGGTTATGTAGGTTATGACAATCTTATGACACTCTTATGTAGGTGTCATAACCAGCCATACAATAACTACTGTTGTAGGTTATGACACTCCTATGTAGGTGTTATAACCAGCCATACAATAATTACTGTTGTAGGTTATGACACTCCTATGTAGGTGTTATAACCAGCCATACAATAACTACTGTTGTAGGTTATGACACTCCTATGTAGGTGTTATAACCAGTCATACAATAACTACTGTTGTAGGTTATGACACTCCTATGTAGGTGTTATAACCAGCCATACAATAACTACTGTTGTAGGTTATGACACTCCTATGTAGGTGTTATAACCAGCCATACAATAACTACTGTTGTAGGTTGTGACACTCCTATGTAGGTGTTATAACCAGCCATACAATAACTACTGTTGTAGGTTGTGACACTCTTATGTAGGTGTCATAACCAGCCATACAATAACTATTGTTGTAGGTTATGTAGGTTATGACACTCTTATGTAGGTGTTATAACCAGCCATACAATAACTACTGTTGTAGGTTATGACACTCCTATGTAGGTGTTATAACCAGCCATACAATAACTACTGTTGTAGGTTATGACACTCTTATGTAGGTGTTATAACCAGACATACAATAACTACTGTTGTAGGTTATGACACTCTTATGTAGGTGTCATAACCAGCCATACAATAACCACTGTTGTAGGTTATGACACTCTTATGTAGGTATCATAACCAGACATACAATAACTACTGTTGTAGGTTATGACACTCTTATGTAGGTGTCATAACCAGCCATACAATAACTACCGTTGTAGGTTATGTGGGTTTTGACACTACTATGTAGGTATCATAACCAGCCATACAATAACTACTGTTGTAGGTTATGACACTCTTATGTAGGTGTTATAACCAGCCATACAATAACTACTGTTGTAGGTTATGACACTCTTATGTCGGTGGTCATAACCAGCCATACAATAACTACTGTTGTAGGTTATGACACTCTTATGTAGGTGTCGTAACCAGCCATACAATAACTACTGTTGTAGGTTATGTAGGTTTTGACACTCTTATGTAGGTGTCGTAACCAGCCATACAATAACTACTGTTGTAGGTTGTGACACTCTTATGTAGGTGTCATAACCAGCCATACAATAACTACTGTTGTAGGTTGTGACACTCTTATGTAGGTGTCATAACCAGCCATACAATAACTACTGTTGTAGGTTATGTAGGTTATGACACTCTTATGTAGGTGTTATAACCAGCCATACAATAACTACTGTTGTAGGTTATGACACTCCTATGTAGGTGTTATAACCAGCCATACAATAACTACTGTTGTAGGTTATGACACTCTTATGTAGGTGTTATAACCAGACATACAATAACTACTGTTGTAGGTTATGACACTCTTATGTAGGTGTCATAACCAGCCATACAATAACCACTGTTGTAGGTTATGACACTCTTATGTAGGTATCATAACCAGACATACAATAACTACTGTTGTAGGTTATGACACTCTTATGTAGGTGTCATAACCAGCCATACAATAACTACCGTTGTAGGTTATGTGGGTTTTGACACTACTATGTAGGTATCATAACCAGCCATACAATAACTACTGTTGTAGGTTATGACACTCTTATGTAGGTGTCATAACCAGCCATACAATAACCACTGTTGTAGGTTATGACACTCTTATGTAGGTATCATAACCAGACATACAATAACTACTGTTGTAGGTTATGACACTCTTATGTAGGTGTCGTAACCAGCCATACAATAACTACTGTTGTAGGTTATGTAGGTTTTGACACTCTTATGTAGGTGTCGTAACCAGCCATACAATAACTACTGTTGTAGGTTATGACACTCTTATGTAGGTGTCATAACCAGCCATACAATAACGCAATATACAGTATGTCACAACAGACCTAAATATATGTCATGACATAATGTGATCATATGATGACAACCTGGTACAGGGCTAATCTCTATATTATATTATAAGTAATTTGCTTCTGTGTTATGACGTTATCCATCCAGGTACAATATCCTATCCGGTGATGAGCGGATGGTGTTTACGATGGACACAGAGACGGGGTTGATATCTCTGTCCAATCAGAGAAGACAGGGGATGAGGGCTTCCTTTAGGCTCAACGTGTCTGTGTCCGACGGGGTCTTCACCAACACCGCTGAGGTTTGAAGAGTTATTTTATTTCTTTGTTATTTTTTGTTTCTCACAGTCTTTTTAATTGATGTTATTATCCTTTTTTTGTATTTTAAATAATAAGAGAAATACTAAGAGAAATACTACCAATAGATTAATAATAACACTGGAGTAATACCAAGAGAAATACTACTAATAGAGTAATACTAACAATATAGTAGTACTAGTCAGTCATAATAATAGAGTAGTAATAATCAGAGTCATAATAATAGAGTAGTAATAATCAGAGTCATAATAATAGAGTAGTAATAATCAGTCATAATAATAGAGTAGTAATAATCAGAGTCATAATAATAGAGTAGTAATAATCAGTCATAATAATAGAGTAGTAATAATCAGTCATAATAATAGAGTAGTAATAATCAGAGTCATAATAATAGAGTAGTAATAATCAGTCATAATAATAGAGTAGTAATAATCAGTCATAATAATAGAGTAGTAATAATCAGTCATAATAATAGAGTAGTAATAATCAGAGTCATAATAATAGAGTAGTAATAATCAGAGTCATAATAATAGAGTAGTAATAATCAGAGTCATAATAATAGAGTAGTAATAATCAGTCATAATAATAGAGTAGTAATAATCAGAGTCATAATAGAGTAGTAATAATCAGAGTCATAATAATAGAGTAGTAATAATCAGAGTCATAATAATAGAGTAGTAATAATCAGTCATAATAATAGAGTAGTAATAATCAGAGTCATAATAGAGTAGTAATAATCAGAGTCATAATGATAGAGTAGTAATAATCAGTCATAATAATAGAGTAGTAATAATCAGTCATAAAAATAGAGTAGTAATAATCAGTCATAATAATAGAGTAGTAATAATCAGTCATAATAGAGTAGTAATAATCAGAGTCATAATAATAGAGTAGTAATAATCAGAGTCATAATAATAGAGTAGTAATAATCAGTCATAATAATAGAGTAGTAATAATCAGTCATAATAATAGAGTAGTAATAATCAGTCATAATAATAGAGTAGTAATAATCAGTCATAATAATAGAGTAGTAATAATCAGTCATAATAATAGAGTAGTAATAATCAGTCATAATAATAGAGTAGTAATAATCAGTCATAATAATAGAGTAGTAATAATCAGTCATAATAATAGAGTAGTAATAATCAGTCATAATAATAGAGTAGTAATAATCAGTCATAATAATAGAGTAGTAATAATCAGAGTCATAATAATATAGTAGTAATAATCAGTCATAATAATAGACTAGTAATAATCAGTCATAATAATAGAGTAGTAATAATCAGTCATAATAATAGAGTAGTAATAATCAGTCATAATAATAGAGTAGTAATAATCAGTCATAATAATAGAGTAGTAATAATCAGTCATAATAATAGAGTAGTAATAATCAGAGTCATAATAATAGAGTAGTAATAATCAGAGTCATAATAATAGAGTAGTAATAATCAGTCATAATAATAGAGTAGTAATAAGCAGAGTCATAATAATAGAGTAGTAATAATCAGTCATAATAATAGACTAGTAATAATCAGTCATAATAATAGAGTAGTAATAATCAGAGTCATAATAGAGTAGTAATAATCAGTCATAATAATAGAGTAGTAATAATCAGTCATAATAATAGAGTAGTAATAATCAGAGTCATAATAGAGTAGTAATAATCAGTCATAATAATAGACTAGTAATAATCAGTCATAATAATAGAGTAGTAATAATCAGTCATAATAATAGAGTAGTAATAATCAGTCATAATAAAGTAGTAATAATCAGTCATAATAATAGAGTAGTAATAATCAGTCATAATAATAGACTAGTAATAATCAGTCATAATAATAGAGTAGTAATAATCAGTCATAATAATAGAGTAGTAATAATCAGTCATAATAATAGAGTAGTAATAATCAGTCATAATAATAGAGTAGTAATAATCAGAGTCATAATAATAGAGTAGTAATAATCAGTCATAATAATAGACTAGTAATAATCAGTCATAATAATAGAGTAGTAATAATCAGAGTCATAATAGAGTAGTAATAATCAGTCATAATAAAGTAGTAATAATCAGTCATAATAATAGAGTAGTAATAATCAGTCATAATAATAGAGTAGTAATAATCAGTCATAATAATAGAGTAGTAATAATCAGTCATAATAATAGAGTAGTAATAATCAGTCATAATAATAGAGTAGTAATAATCAGAGTCATAATGATACTTTACTTTAGAACCGGAACCACCATCAGAAGCTAGCCAGCTTACTAGCTACTAGCTAGTACTCAGTTAGCCATTGCTAGCGGTCTTCAAAGCTAACTAGGACACCAGCGCGACATCAACCCGGAGCATATCAGACTGCTCTTTCTCTACCACATCTCCGGATTCCTACCGCAAGCTCTGAACCTTTACACCGGATCATCGCAACTAGCTAGCTGCAATCCGAGTGGCTACTCCTGGCTAACGTCTCTGTCCCAAAACAAGCACCAGTTAGCCTTGAGCTAAGCCCATCTCCCGACTAGCCGAAGAGGCCCAACAATACTTCTTTTGCCAATTGGCCTGGACCCTTTACTGCCGACACGGAGCCCCGCCGATCCATCACGACTGGTCCGCCGACATAATCGTCCGAGGTGGTTTCAACAGGCTTTTTCGTTGCGACATCGCCAAAGATCCATCTGCTGGCCAAGGCCCGCAAGCTTTCTGAAACGCTGTGTCTCCAGCTCACCTAGCGTACTAGAGCACCTGTAGCATACTCCTGGGCTACAATTACCCGGGCCCATAACCGGTCTGTCGATGTCACCGCATGAAGAGGAATAAACAGACTCACCCCAAAGGTTAGCTCTCTAGCCCTCGCTATCTCCCTGCTTGCTAATTCGGCCTGCTAACGGCTAGCTTGTCTAGCCCGGGCCTACGAACTGTTAGCTTGTTAGCACAGGCCTGCTAACCATCTGAATCACCGCATCCCAAACACTCTGAACCCATTTACTTTCTATCTCTCTTTGATTTTTATTTTGTTTATACCTTCCGGAAACCTGCCTCACCCACTGTGATACGGAATCGCTATTACTTTTAATTTTTATTTTATTTTTATGACACACTCAAGAACCTCCAGACGCTAACCAGCTAACTAGCTACAAGCTATTTAGTCATTGTTAGTTTTTTTAAAACCTGGATAACACTCGCCAGCCCAGCTTCCCTGCCCATCCACCGCTGCCCTCGACACTGATCTCTTGGCTACATAGCTGACGCACGCTGGACTGTCCATTAATCACGGTACCCCATTCTGCTTGTTTGTTTATCTGTCGGCCCAGTTGCCTAGTCAACGCCATTTTACCTGCTGTTTGTTGTGCTAGCTGATTAGCCTCGCCTACTGTTTTTAGCTAGCTTTTCCAATTCAACACCTGTGATTACTGTATGCCTCGCTCTATGTCTCTCTCAAATGTCAATATGCCTTGTATACTGTTGTTCAGGTTAGTTATCATTGTTTTAGTTCACAATGGAGCCCCTAGATCCACTCTGCATACCCCTGTTACCTCCTTTGTCCCACCCCCCACACACGCGGTGACCTCACCCATTACAACCAGCATGTCCAGAGATACAACCTCTCTCATCATCACCCAGTGCCTGGGCTTACCTCCGCTGTACCCGCACCCCACCATACCCCTGTCTGCGCATTATGCCCTGAATATATTCTACCATGCCCAGAAACCTGCTCCTCTTATCCTCTGCCCCCAACGCTCTAGGCGACCAGTATTGATAGCCTTTAGCCGCACCCTCATACTACTCCTTCTCTGTTCCGCGGGTGATGTGGAGGTAAACCCAGGCCCTGCATGTCCCCAGGTACCCTCATTTGTTGACTTCTGTGATCGAAAAAGTCTTGGTTTTATGCATGTCAACATCAGAAGCCTCCTCCCTAAGTTTGTTTTACTCACTGCTTTAGCACACTCTGCTAACCCTGATGTCCTTGCCGTGTCTGAATCCTGGCTCAGGAAGGCCACCAAAAATTCAGAGATTTCCATACCCAACTATAACATCTTCCGTCAAGATAGAACTGCCAAAGGGGGCGGAGTCGCAGTCTACTGCAGAGATAGCCTGCAAAGTAATGTCATACTTTCCAGGTCCATACCCAAACAGTTTGAACTACTAATTTTTAAAATTACTCTCTCCAGAAACAAGTCTCTCACTGTTGCCGCCTGCTACCGACCCCCGTCAGCTCCCAGCTGTGCCCAGGACACCATTTGTGAATTGATCGCCCCCCATCTAGCTTCAGAGTTTGTTCTGTTAGGTGACCTAAACTGGGATATGCTTACCACCCCGGCAGTCCTACAATCTAAGCTAGATGCCCTCAATCTCACTCAAATCATCAAGGAACCCACCAGGTACAACCCTAACTCTGTAAACAAGGGCACCCTCATAGACGTCATCCTGACCAACTGGCCCTCCAAATATACCTCCGCTGTCTTCAACCAGGATCTCAGCGATTACTGCCTCATCGCCTGTATCCGCCACCGAGCCGCAGTCAAATCGACCACCCCTCATCACTGTCAAACGCTCCCTAAAACACTTCTGTGAGCAGGCCTTTCTAATCGACCTGGCCCGGGTATCCTGGAAGGACATTGACCTCATCCCGTCAGTTGAGGATGCATGGTCATTCTTTAAAAGTAACTTCCTCGCCATTTTAGATAAGCATGCTCCGTTCAAAAAAATGCAGAACCAAGAACAGATACAGCCCTTGGTTCACTCCAGACCTGACTGCCCTCGACCAGCACAAAAACATCCTGTGGCGGACTGCAATAGCATCGAATAGCCCCCGTGATATGCAACTGTTCAGGGAAGTCAGGAACCAATACACGCAGTCAGTCAGGAAAGCTAAGGCCAGCTTCTTCAGGCAGAAGTTTGCATCCTGTAGCTCCAACTCCAAAAAGTTCTGGGACACTGTGAAGTCCATGGAGAACAAGAGCACCTCCTCCCAGCTGCCCACTGCACTGAGGCTAGGAAACACGGTCTCCACCGATAAATCCATGATTATCGAAAACTTCAATAAGCACTTCTCAACGGCTGGCCATGCCTTCCGCCTGGCTACTCCAACCTCGGCCAACAGCTCCGCCCCCACCCGTAGTTCCTCACCCAAGCCTCTCCAGGTTCTCCTTTACCCAAATCCAGATAGCAGATGTTCTGAAAGAGCTGCAAAACCTGGACCCGTACAAATCAGCTGGGCTTGACAATCTGGACCCGCTATTTCTGAAACTATCTGCCGCCATTATAGCAACCCCTATTACCAGCCTGTTCAACCTCTCTTTCATATCGTCTGAGATCCCCAGATTGAAAGCTGCCGCAGTCATCCCCCTTCAAAGGGGGAGACAGGACCCAAACTGCTATAGACCTATATCCATCCTGCCCTGCCTATCTAAGGTCTTAAAAGCCAAGTCAACAAACAGGTCACTGACCATCTCGAATCCCACCGTACCTTCTCCGCTGTGCAATCTGGTTTCCGAGCCGGCTCACGGGTGCACCTCAGCCACACTCAAGGTACTAAACGATATCATAACCGCCATCGATAAAAGACAGTACTGTGCAGCCTTCTTCATCGACCTCGCCAAGGCTTTCGACTCTGTCAATCACCATATTCTTATCGGCAGACTCAACAGCCTCGGTTTTTCGGATGACTGCCTTGCCTGGTTTTTATTTACTTTGCAGACAGAGTTCACCTGCCTGTCAAATCGGAGGGCATGCTGTCCGGTCCTCTGGCAGTCTCTATGGGGGTGCCTTGGGTTCAATTCTCGGGCCGACTCTTTTCTCTGTATATATCAATGATGTTGCTCTTGCACCCCGGGCGATTCCCTGATCCACCTCTACGCAGACGACACCATTCTATATACTTTCGGCCCGTCATTGACACTGTGCTATCAAACCTCCAAACGAGCTTCAATGCCATACAGCACCTTCCGTGGCCTCCAACTGCTCTTAAACGCGAGTAAAACCAAATGCATGCTTTTCAACCGATCGCTGCCTGCACCCGCATGCCCGACTAGCATCACCACCCTGGATGGTTCCGACCTTGAATATGTGGACATCTATAAGTACCTAGGTGTCTGGCTAGACTGCAAACTCTCCTTCCAGACTCACATCAAACATCTCCAATCAAAAATCAAATCAAGAGTCGGCTTTTATTCCGCAACAAAGCCTCCTTCACTCACGCTGCCAAGCTTACCCTAGTAAAACTGACTATCCTACCGATCCCGACTCGACGCGATGTCATCTACAAAATGGCTTCCAACATCTACTCAGCAAACTGATGCAGTCTATCACAGTGCCATCCGTTTTGTCACTAAAGCACCTTATACCACCCACCACTGCGACTTGTATGCTCTAGTCGGCTGGCCCTCACTACATATCCGTCGCCAGACCCACTGGCTCCAGGTCATCTACAAGTCCATGCTAGGTAAAGCTCCGCCTTATCTCAGTTCACTGGTCACGATGGCAACACCCATCCGTAGCACGCGCTCCAGCAGGTGTATCTCACTGATCATCCCTAAAGCCAACACCTCATTTGGCCGCCTTCGTTCCAGTACTCTGATGCCTGTGACTGGAACGATGTGCAAAAACCGCTGAAGTTGGAGACTTTATCTCCCTCACCAACTTCAAACATCAGCTATCCGAGCAGCTAACCGATCGCTGCAGCTGTACATAGTCTATAGGTAAATAGCTCACCCATTTTCACCTACCTCATTCCCATACTGTTTTTATACTGTTTTTATTTATTTACTTTTCTGCTCTTTTGCACACCAATATCTCTACCTGTACATGACCATCTGATCATTTATCACTCCAGTGTTAATCTGCAAAATTGTATTATTTGCCTACCTCCTCATGCCTTTTGCACACATTGTATATAGACTGCCCATTTTTTCTACTGTGTTATTGACTTGCTAATTGTTTACTCCATGTGTAACTCTGTGTTGTCTGTTCACACTGCTATGCTTTATCTTGGCCAGGTCGCAGTTGCAAATGAGAACTTGTTCTCAACTAGCCTACCTGGTTAAATAAAGGTGAAATAAAAAATAAATAATAATAGAGTAGTAATAAGCAGAGTCATAATAATAGAGTAGTAATAATCAGTCATAATAATAGAGTAGTAATAATCAGTCATAATAATAGAGTAGTAATAATCAGAGTCATAATAGAGTAGTAATAATCAGAGTCATTATAATAGAGTAGTAATAATCAGTCATAATAGAGTAGTAATAATCAGTCATAATAATAGAGTAGTAATAATCAGTCATAGTAATAGAGTAGTAATAATCAGAGTCATAATAGAGTAGTAATAATCAGAGTCATAATAGAGTAGTAATAATCAGAGTCATAATAATAGAGTAGTAACAATCAGTCATAGTAATAGAGTAGTAATAATCAGTCATAATAATAGAGTAGTAATAATCAGAGTCATAATAGAGTAGTAATAATCAGAGTCATAATAGAGTAGTAATAATCAGAGTCATAATAATAGAGTAGTAACAATCAGTCATAGTAATAGAGTAGTAATAATCAGTCATAATAATAGAGTAGTAATAATCAGAGTCATAATAGAGTAGTAATAATCAGAGTCATAATAATAGAGTAGTAATAATCAGTCATAATAATAGAGTAGTAATAATCAGTCATAATAATAGAGTAGTAATAATCAGTCATAATAGAGTAGTTATAATCAGTCATAATAATAGAGTAGTAATAATCAGTCATAATAATAGAGTAGTAATAATCAGTCATAATAATAGAGTAGTAATAATCAGAGTCATAATAATAGAGTAGTAATAATCAGTCATAATAATAGAGTAGTAATAATCAGTCATAATAATAGAGTAGTAATAATCAGTCATAATAATAGAGTAGTAATAATCAGTCATAATAATAGAATAGTAATAATCAGTCATAATAATAGAGTAGTAATAGTACAATAAAATAATAATATAATGATAACAATAATAATAATATTAACAACAATAATAATGTGTATAATAATATGAATTATTTTAATAATAATGTGTATAATAATGCTAATAATAGAGTAAACATAATAAAAGCTGATAATAATATGAATAATAATATGTATAATGTGTATAATAATATGAATTATATTAATAATAATGTGTATAATAATATGTATAATATGTATAATATGTATAATAATATGTATAATATGTATAATAACATGAATTATATGAATAATAATATGTATAATGTGTATAATATGTATAATATGTATAATATGTATAATAATATGAATTATATGAATAATAATATGTATAATGTGTATAATATGTATAATATGTATAATATGTATAATAATATGAATTATATGAATAATAATATGTATAATGTGTATAATATGTATAATAATATGAATTATATGAATAATAATATGTATAATAATATGTATAATATGTATAATATGTATAATAATATGTATAATATGTATAATAATATGTATAATATGTATAATAATATGAATTATATGAATAATAATATGTATAATATGTATAATATGTATAATAATATGAATTATATTAATAATAATATGTATAATAATATGAATTATATGAATAATAATATGTATAATATGTATAATATGTATAATAATATGAATTATATGAATAATAATATGAATAATAATATGTATAATAATATGAATAATAATATGTATAATATGTATAATAATATGTATAATAATATGTATAATAATATGTATAATAATATGTATAATATGTATAATATGTATAATATGTATAATAATATGTATAATATGTATAATATGTATAATAATATGAATTATATGAATAATAATATGTATAATAATATGTATAATATGTATAATAATATGTATAATATGTATAATAATATGAATTATATGAATAATAATATGTATAATATGTATAATAATATGAATTATATGAATAATAATATGTATAATATGTATAATAATATGAATTATATTAATAATAATATGTATAATAATATGAATTATATGAATAATAATATGTATAATATGTATAATATGTATAATAATATGAATTATATGAATAATAATATGTATAATATGTATAATATGTATAATAATATGAATTATATGAATAATAATACGTATAATAATATGAATTATATTAATAATAATATGTATAATATGTATAATATGTATAATAACATGAATTATATTAATAATAATATGTATAATGTGTATAATATGTATAATAATATGAATTATATGAATAATAATATGTATAATATGTATAATAATATGAATTATATGAATAATAATATGTATAATATGTATAATATGTATAATAATATGAATTATATTAATAATAATATGTATAATATGTATAATATGTATAATAATATGAATTATATGAATAATAATATGTATAATAATATGAATTATATTAATAATAATATGTATAATATGTATAATAATATGTATAATATGTATAATAATATGAATTATATTAATAATAATATGTATAATATGTATAATATGTATAATAATATGAATTATATGAATAATAATATGTATAATAATATGTATAATATGTATAATAATATGAATTATATGAATAATAATATGTATAATATGTATAATATGTATAATAATATGAATAATATGTATAATAATATGAATAATATGTATAATATGTATAATAATATGAATTATATGAATAATAATATGTATAATAATATGAATTATATGAATAATAATATGTATAATAATATGAATTATATTAATAATAATATGTATAATAATATGAATTATATTAATAATAATATGTATAATAATATGAATTATATTAATAATAATATGTATAATAATATGAATTATATGAATAATAATATGTATAATAATATGAATTATATTAATAATAATATGTATAATAATATGAATTATATGAATAATAATATGTATAATAATATGAATTATATTAATAATAATACGTATAATGTGTATAATAATATGATTTATATTAATAATAATATGTATAATAATATGAATTATATTAATAATAATACGTATAATGTGTATAATAATATGAATTATATTAATAATAATATGTATAATAATATGAATTATAATAATAATATGTATAATAATGCTAATAATGGAGTAAAAATAATAAAAGCTGATAATAATATTAATAATAATAGTAATATTTACAATAATAATAGAGTAATAATAGGATAATAATAATAATAATAATAATAATAATAATAATAATAATAATAATAATAATAATAATAATAATAATAATAATGTGATATTAGTATTATTAATAATAGAGTAATAGTAATATGGTAATATTAATCTTAATAATAATATAATAGTGTAATAATTGTTTTCTTATTGTTTTATATTGTTATCTGGTGAGTGTTGGGGGCAAACCTGTGTAGAGAACTGTGATACAGCTGTATGATAATGATGAATATGATTTTCCCAGGTCAATGTGTATGTGTTGGGGGCAAACCTCTACAGTCCAGTTTTCAGTCAGAGGTTCTACCTGGCGGAGACCAGAGAGAACGCACCTGCTGGATCCAGAGTCATACAGGTGAGAGGTAACACTGACACTAACTTCTACAGGTGAGAGCTAACACTGACACTAACCTCTGACTGAAGAGGTAACACAGGTGAGAGGTAACACCGACACTAACTTCTACAGGTGAGAGCTAACACTGACACTAACCTCTGACTGAAGAGGTAACACAGGTGAGAGGTAACACCGACACTAACCTCTACAGGTGAGAGCTAACCTGCATGCATACTTTACAATTCAAATATCTGACAGGATTCCATATCTGCCATGATTTCATATCTGACAGGATTCCTTTATAAACTGTATGTATGATGATAACTGCTGGTGTGTTCTTGTTTGAGTTAAGAATTCAAATGAACGAGATGATCACAGAACTATAATCTAGTGTTGATTGTGTCAATACTAATCAATCAATAAACCAACCAGCCAACCGACCAAACGACTAATCAATCAATAAATCATGATTCTCCCTCCAGGTGCGTGCTACGGATGAGGACTCAGGTCTGTTTGGTCAGGTGACCTTCACGTTCATCAACGATTTGGGGAAGAGTAAGTTCAGCATCGACGCGAAAGGCCTCATCACCACCGCACAGAAACTAGACCGTGAAAACCCTAGCAACAAGGACATAGTCCTCACCGTCATGGCCCTTGACGGAGGAGGTACAGAGAGGGGAGGGTATGTGTTTGGGGGAGGGGGGTGTATGTTTGGGGGAGGGGGGGTGTATGTTTGGGGGAGGGGGGTGTATGTTTGGGGGAGGGGGGTGTATGTTTGGGGGAGGGGGTGTATGTTTGGGGGAGGGGGGTGTATGTTTGGGGGAGGGGGGTGTATGTTTGGGGGGAGGGGGTGTATGTTTGGGGGAAGGGGGGTGTATGTTTGGGGGAAGGGGGTGTATGTTTGGGGGAAGGGGGTGTGTATGTTTGGGGGGAAGGGTGGTGTATGTGTGTGTGTTTGTTTGTTTGTGAAATGCCAGTATAGTTTTGAATGGTCCTTCGAGCCGGGTGGTTTCATCAATCATCAGTAGAGCATCAATGATCAAAGTATCAATAACACATTCAGCATCTGTAACACTGTTACTATCATGTCTATAACACTGTTACTATCATGTCTATAACACTGTTACTATCATGTCTATAACACTGTTACTATCATGTCTACAACACTGTTACTATCATGTCTATAACACTGTTACTATCATGTCTACAACACTGTTACTATCATGTCTATAACACTGTTACTATCATGTCTATAACACTGCTACTATCATGTCTATAACACTGTTACTATCATGTCTATAACACTGTTACTATCATGTCTATAACACTGTTACTATCATGTCTATAACACTGTTACTATCATGTCTATAACACTGTTACTATCATGTCTACAACACTGTTACTATCATGTCTATAACACTGTTACTATCATGTCTATAACACTGTTACTATCATGTCTATAACACTGCTACTATCATGTCTACAACACTGTTACTATCATGTCTACAACACTGTTACTATCATGTCTATAACACTGTTACTATCATGTCTACAACACTGTTACTATCATGTCTATAACACTGTTACTATCATGTCTATAACACTGTTACTATCATGTCTACAACACTGTTACTATCATGTCTATAACACTGTTACTATCATGTCTACAACACTGTTACTATCATGTCTACAACACTGTTACTATCATGTCTATAACACTGTTACTATCATGTCTATAACACTGTTACTATCATGTCTACAACACTGTTACTATCATGTCTACAACACTGTTACTATCATGTCTACAACACTGTTACTATCATGTCTACAACACTGTTACTATCATGTCTACAACACTGTTACTATCATGTCTACAACACTGTTACTATCATGTCTATAACACTGTTACTATCATGTCTATAACACTGCTACTATCATGTCTATAACACTGTTACTATCATGTCTACAACACTGTTACTATCATGTCTATAACACTGTTACTATCATGTCTATAACACTGTTACTATCATGTCTACAACACTGTTACTATCATGTCTACAACACTGTTACTATCATGTCTATAACACTGTTACTATCATGTCTACAACACTGTTACTATCATGTCTATAACACTGTTACTATCATGTCTATAACACTGGTACTATCATGTCTATAACACTGTTACTATCATGTCTACAACATAACACTGTTACTATCATGTCTACAACACTGTTACTATCATGTCTATAACACTGTTACTATCATGTCTATAACACTGTTACTATCATGTCTACAACACTGTTACTATCATGTCTACAACACTGTTACTATCATGTCTATAACACTGTTACTATCATGTCTACAACACTGTTACTATCATGTCTATAACACTGCTACTATCATGTCTATAACACTGTTACTATCATGTCTATAACACTGTTACTATCATGTCTACAACACTGTTACTATCATGTCTATAACACTGTTACTATCATGTCTATAACACTGTTACTATCATGTCTATAACACTGTTACTATCATGTCTACAACACTGTTACTATCATGTCTATAACACTGTTACTATCATGTCTATAACACTGTTACTATCATGTCTACAACACTGTTACTATCATGTCTATAACACTGTTACTATCATGTCTACAACACTGTTACTATCATGTCTATAACACTGTTACTATCATGTCTATAACACTGTTACTATCATGTCTATAACACTGTTACTATCATGTCTATAACACTGTTACTATCATGTCTATAACACTGTTACTATCATGTCTACAACACTGTTACTATCATGTCTATAACACTGTTACTGTTACTATCATGTCTATAACACTGTTACTATCATGTCTACAACACTGTTACTATCATGTCTATAACACTGTTACTATCATGTCTACAACACTGTTACTATCATGTCTATAACACTGTTACTGTCATGTCTAGACAACACAACACTAACACTTTTACTATCATGTCTACAACACTGTTACTATCATGTCTATAACACTGTTACTGTCATGTCTATAACACTGTTACTATCATGTCTACAACACTGTTACTATCATGTCTACAACACTGGTACTATCATGTCTACAACACTGTTACTATCATGTCTATAACACTGTTACTGTCATGTCTATAACACTGTTACTATCATGTCTACAACACTGTTACTATCATGTCTACAACACTGTTACTGTCATGTCTACAACACTGTTACTATCATGTCTACAACACTGTTACTATCATGTCTACAACACTGTTAACTATCATGTCTATAACACTGTTTCTGTCATGTCTATAACACTGTTACTATCATGTCTATAACACTGTTACTATCATGTCTATAACACTGTTACTATCATGTCTATAACACTGTTACTATCATGTCTATAACACTGTTACTATCATGTCTACAACACTGTTACTATCATGTCTATAACACTGTTACTATCATGTCTACAACACTGTTACTATCATGTCTATAACACTGTTACTATCATGTCTACAATATAACACTGTTACTATCATGTCTACAACACTGTTACTATCATGTCTACAACACTGTTACTATCATGTCTACAACACTGTTACTATCATGTCTATAACACTGTTACTATCATGTCTACAACACTGTTACTATCATGTCTATAACACTGTTACTATCATGTCTACAACACTGTTACTATCATGTCTACAACACTGTTACTATCATGTCTATAACACTGTTACTATCATGTCTACAACACTGTTACTATCATGTCTACAACACTGTTACTATCATGTCTATAACACTGTTACTATCATGTCTATAACACTGTTACTATCATGTCTATAACACTGTTACTATCATGTCTATAACACTGTTACTATCATGTCTACAACACTGTTACTATCATGTCTATAACACTGTTACTAACATGTCTACAACACAACACTGTTACTATCATGTCTATAACACTGTTACTATCATGTCTATAACACTGTTACTATCATGTCTACAACACTGTTACTATCATGTCTATAACACTGTTACTGTCATGTCTATAACACTGTTACTATCATGTCTATAACACTGTTACTATCATGTCTATAACACTGTTACTATCATGTCTATAACACTGTTACTATCATGTCTACAACACTGTTACTATCATGTCTATAACACTGTTACTATCATGTCTATAACACTGTTACCATCATGTCTATAACACTGTTACTATCATGTCTATAACACTGTTACTATCATGTCTATAACACTGTTACCATCATGTCTACAACACTGTTACTATCATGTCTATAACACTGTTACTATCATGTCTATAACACTGTTACTATCATGTCTATAACACTGTTACTATCATGTCTATAACACTGTTACTATCATGTCTACAACACTGTTACTATCATGTCTATAACACTGTTACTATCATGTCTATAACACTGTTACTATCATGTCTATAACACTGTTACTATCATGTCTATAACACTGTTACTATCATGTCTATAACACTGTTACTATCATGTCTACAACATAACACTGTTACTATCATGTCTATAACACTGTTACTATCATGTCTATAACACTGTTACTATCATGTCTATAACACTGTTACTATCATGTCTATAACACTGTTACTATCATGTCTACAACACTGTTACTATCATGTCTATAACACTGTTACTATCATGTCTATAACACTGTTACTATCATGTCTACAACACTGTTACTATCATGTCTATAACACTGTTACTATCATGTCTATAACACTGTTACTATCATGTCTATAACACTGTTACTGTCATGTCTATAACACTGTCACTATCATGTTGCCAGGTCGTGCAGCATTCTGTACAGTCCGTGTTGTGTTGACTGATGAGAATGACAACGCCCCTCGGTTCAGGGCGGTGGAGTATCGTATGAGCATCAAGTCCAATGTGGCCAAAGGATCGTTGGTTACCCAGATCCAGGCCTCAGACCTTGACACTGGACCCAATGGACGGGTCATCTATTCCCTGTACAGCGAGGCCCGCCTGCCCCTGGTTGACGTACTGGAGGTGGGTCGAGGCGGGGGCTGTGTCTCGGGTCGGGTCTTTGAAAAGCACACAACCTATTTGACAACTGATCTTCTTCTTTTTTCCACCAGGTGGAGCCAGACAGTGGTTGGATGGTGACGAAAGGATCTCTTCTCCATCTCCAGGGAACCATCCTATCCTTCTTTGTCAAGGCTACAGACCGTGGCTCCCCGGCAAAACATTCTCTGGTCTCAGCCTTCATCCATGTCCTCCCCCCGGACGCCCTGGTCCCCTCCTTCACCCAGCCTCAGTACTCCTTCACCATACCAGAGGACACACCTGTGGGCACGGCCCTGGGAAACATATACCTGGCCCCAGGACAGACTGGGGCTTACACCGCTGTGGGGGGAGAGACTCCCGACAGCAACCAGGAAAGAACAATATTATTTATAATATATGATATACAGTGCATTCATGAAGTATTCATACCCTTTGGCTTTTGCCCCATTTTGTTACGTTGGTCTTATTCTAAAATGTATTACATTGTTTTTTTTTACCTTCATCAATCTACACACAATACCCCATAATGACAAAGCAAAAATAGGTTTGTATTTTTTTTTGCAAATTTGTAAAAAAAATATAATAATAATAAAAAATGTAAATCTTACATTTACATAATTATTCAGACCCTTTACTCAGTACTTTGTTGAAGCACCTTTGGCAGTGATTAAAGCCTCAAGTCTTATTGTGTATGACGCTACAAGTTTGGCACACCTGTATTTGAGGAGTTTCTCCCATTCTTCTCTGCAGATCCTCTCAAGCTCTGTCAGGTTGGATGGGGAGCGTCGCTGCACAGCTATTTTCAGGTCTCCCCAGAGATGTTCGATCGTGTTCAAGTCCGGGCTCCGGCTGGGCCACTCAAGGACATTCAGAGACTTGACCCGAAGCTGCTCCTGCATTGTCTTGGCTGTGTGCTTAGAGTCGTTGTCCTGTTGGAAGGTGAACCTTCGCCCCAGTCTGAGGTCCTGAATGCTCTGGATCAGGTTTTCATCAAGGATCTCTCTCTGTACTTTGCGCTGTTCATCTTTTCCTCGATCCTGACTAGTCTCCCAGTCCCTGCCGCTGAAAACATCTCCAAAGCATGATAATGCCACCACCATGCTTCACCGTTGGGATGGTGCCAGGTTTCCTCCAGATGTGACGCTTGGCATTCAGGCCAAACTGTTCAATCTTGCTTTCATTAGACCAGAGAATCTTATTTCTCGTGGTCTGAGAGTCCTTTAGGTGCCTTTTGCCAAACTCCAAGCGGGTAGTCATGTGCCTTTTACTGAGGAGTGGCTTCCTTCTGGCCACTCTACCATAAAGGCCTGGTTGGTGGAGTGCTGCAGAGATGGTTGTCCTTCTGGAAAGGTCTCTCATCTCCACAGAGGAACTCTGGAGCTCTGTCAGAGTGACCATCAGGTTCTTGGTCACCTCCCTGACCAAGGCCCTTCTCCCCCTATTGCTCAGTTTGGCCGGGCGGCCAGCTCTAGGCAGAGTGTTGGTAGTTCCAAACTTATTCCATTTAAAAATAATGGAGGCCACTCTGTTCTTGGGGACCTTCTGTGCTGCAGAAATGTTTTGGTACACTTCCCCAGATCTGTGCCTCGACACAATCCTGTCTCTTTTCGCTTCGTCATTATGGGATAATGCTGAGGATTTTTTATTTATTTAATCAATTTTAGAGTAAGGATGTAACAAACAAAAAGTCGAAAAAGTCAAGTGATCTGAATACTTTATAAAGGCGCTGTAACTAGCCGACACTACGTAGCTAACGTTAGCTTTCTTGTACAAAGTCCAGCAGCTAACGTTAGCTTTCTTGTACAAAGTTCAGCAGCTAACGTTAGCTTTCTTGTACAAAGTCCAGCAGCTAACGTTAGCTTTCTTGTACAAAGTCCAGCAGCTAACGTTAGCTTTCTTGTACAAAGTCCAGCAGCTAACGTTAGCTTTCTTGTACAAAGTCCAGAAGCTAACGTTAGCTTTCTTGTACAAAGTTCAGCAGCTAACGTTAGCTTTCTTGTACAAAGTCCAGCAGCTAACGTTAGCTTTCTTGTACAAAGTCCAGCAGCTAACGTTAGCTTTCTTGTACAAAGTCCAGCAGCTAACGTTAGCTTTCTTGTACAAAGTCCAGCAGCTAACGTTAGCCCCTGTAGCTAGCTAACACCAGTCAGCTGAATGTTATTTAGATAACAAACATGCAAAGAAAGGTACAGTGCCTTCAGAAAGTATTCCTACCCCTTGAATTATTCCACATTTTGTTGTGTTCCAGCCTGTATTCAAAATGTATTAAATAAATGTGTTTTTCTCACCCATCTACACACAATACCCCATAATGACATCACAATACCCCATAATGACATCACAATACCCCATAATGACATCACAATACCCCATATTGACCAAGTTAAAACATGCTTTTAGAAATGTTTACTCATTTATGTAAACATGAATACAGAAATATCTCATTTACATAAGTATTCACACCCCTGAGTCAATACTATGTAGAAGCATGTTTGGCACTGATAACAGCTCAGAGTCTTTCTGAGTAAATCTTCTAAGAGCTTTCCACACCTGGATTGTGCAACATTTGCTGTAATTCTTTTCCCACAATTATCCAAGCTCTGTCAAATTGGTTGTTGATCATTACTAGACCACCATTTTCATGTTTGCCATAGATTTTTTGTATTTCAGTACAAACAGCTAATTGTCCTCCCTCTGGACCATCTCTATGGGCTTGTTGATGTCCTCCTCCCTCTGGACCATCTCTATGGGCTTGTTGATGTCCTCCTCCCTCTGGACCATCTCTATGGGCTTGTTGATGTCCTCCCTCTGGACCATCTCTATGGGCTTGTTGATGTCCTCCTCCCTCTGGACCATCTCTATGGGCTTGTTGATGTCCTCCTCCTCTGGACCATCTCTATGGGCTTGTTGATGTCCTCCCTCTGGACCATCTCTATGGGCTTGTTGATGTCCTCCTCCCTCTGGACCATCTCTAAGGGCTTGTTGATGTCCTCCTCCCTCTGGACCATCTCTATGGGCTTGTTGATGTCCTCCTCCCTCTGGACCATCTCTATGGGCTTGTTGATGTCCTCCTCCCTCTGGACCATCTCTATGGGCTTGTTGATGTCCTCCTCCCTCTGGACCATCTCTATGGGCTTGTTGATGTTCTCCTCCCACTGGACCATCTCTATGGGCTTGTTGATGTCCTCCTCCCTCTGGACCATCTCTATGGGCTTGTTGATGTCCTCCCAATGGACCATCTCTAAGGGCTTGTTGATGTCCTCCTCCTCTGGACCATCTCTATGGGCTTCTTGATGTCCTCCTCCCTCTGGACCATCTCTATGGGCTTGTTGATGTCCTCCTCCCTCTGGACCATCTCTATGGGCTTGTTGATGTCCTCCTCCCTCTGGGCCATCTCTATGGGCTTGTTGATGTCCTCCTCCCACTGGACCATCTCTATGGGCTTGTTGATGTCCTCCTCCCTCTGGACCATCTCTATGGGCTTGTTGATGTCCTCCTCCCTCTGGGCCATCTCTATGGGCTTGTTGATGTCCTCCTCCCACTGGACCATCTCTAAGGGCTTGTTGATGTCCTCCTCCCTCTGGACCATCTCTATGGGCTTGTTGATGTCCTCCTCCCACTGGACCATCTCTATGGGCTTGTTGATGTCCTTCTCCCTATGGACCATCTCTATGGGCTTGTTGATGTCCTCCTCCCTCTGGACCATCTCTATGGGCTTGTTGATGTCCTCCTCCCTATGGACCATCTCTATGGGCTTGTTGATGTCCTCCTCCCTCTGGACCATCTCTATGGGCTTGTTGATGTCCTCCTCCCTCTGGACCATCTCTATGGGCTTGTTGATGTCCTCCTCCCTCTGGACCATCTCTATGGGCTTGTTGATGTCCTCCTCCCTCTGGACCATCTCTATGGGCTTGTTGATGTCCTCCTCCCTCTGGACCATCTCTAAGGGCTTGTTGATGTCCTCCTCCCTCTGGACCATCTCTAAGGGCTTGTTGATGTCCTCCTCCCTCTGGACCATCTCTATGGGCTTGTTGATGTCCTCCTCCCTCTGGACCATCTCTATGGGCTTGTTGATGTCCTCCTCCCTATGGACCATCTCTATGGGCTTGTTGATGTCCTCCTCCCACTGGACTGTCCAACTCCTCCCACTGTGTGATGTCAGAGTAGACCACCGTTGTCCCGGGGAACATTCAGATGACTACCTCTAAATCAGCTCTCATCTGACGAACCCAGGGCTGTCCCCACCGAGGCGGGTGACTATGATGTCAGGGGGAGCAGCAGCACAAGGCCCTCTGCTAGCTCAGAACAACATAGAGCAGTTTGACCCACTGCATTCCTCGCTCTCCGAGCCACCTCATCTGACTGTAGTCAAAGGAGATGTTGTGATGCTTTCTTCTCCGACCAGTGCATCCATAAATTACCAACAAGCCACACAGTCTTCATGCTGACGTCCATGTTGATGAATGAGTAAATGCCCGGAAGCCCGCGAAAAAAAGGCTGCCAAATGTAGTAGTAGTTATAGATGTGGAATGAATAGAACTGTATTACAATTGAAAAGGGATCATACTCAGATTCCTTTCTTGCCCCTGTTTCAGTGAAGTTTTAAACGTACAATTTAGACTTTTTCTAGGACAATAAACCCCTTTTCTGTATGTTGTTCATTTATAGTCAACATTCCCATTGAAGCACCAGTCTGTTCTACTTGTTGTATTTCTATGTGTTTGAGCGTAAGACGTTATCTCTGCTCTGAGAGGATCTCCTGTCAGACTTTTCACTCTTTCCTATTTAGTCTTTCTTTGGCTAATTTACTCTTACGTTTTACTTTTATTGCTGTGTAATGTTGTACAATAATGTTGTATAATAATGTTGTATAAAACATCGAAATTAGAACGAAAGGCATTGGTCTAAAGCGAAAAAAGGCATTCACATCAGCACAACAATCCCTACTTCACCCATGCTCTACCAAGGATTTCCAGCACACAGCTTTGACCTGCTACAGTAGCTATGTTGTTCTATCGTCCTGCAAACAATGTGTTGGCAGGTTGCTTAGGATTCAAACCTTCTCAAAAACATCCTAATTCACACTCTTAAGAGGAGGTAATCCCTCTTTTTGGGGGCGCTTCAGACCAATATCTACTTCTCACTTAAAACATAGTTTGTTGTTTATAATACAGTTTCTAATGCATTGTCTCTATGTTCTAATCCATTATCTCTATGTTCTAATGCATTGTCTCTATTGTTCTAATGCATTGTCTCTATGTTCTAATGCATTGTCTCTATGTTCTAATGCATTGTCACTATGTTCTAATGCATTGTCTCTATTGTTCTAATGCATTGTCTCTATGTTCTAATGCATTGTCTCTATGTTCTAATGCATTGTCACTATGTTCTAATGCATTGTCTCTATGTTCTAATGCATTGTCTCTATGTTCTAATGCATTGTCATATTTTTTTTTTTTGTTAAAAGCTTTTATGACGTCATAATGATATTGCCCTTTTGTGTTTCTCCACAGGGAGGTACGTTCCTGGTGGAGAGAGAGACGGGTCTGGTCCGGCTGACCAACCCTCTGGACTATGAACTGGTCAGCATCTTCAGGTTTAAAGTCTCAGCTACGACTCGACGAGACCTCATAGAGTCCATCTCTACTGTCGACGTGGAGGTGAAGGTGAGGAATTGACGTGTGTGTGTGTGTGTGTGTGTCTGTCTCTACTACGACACGACGAGACCTCATAGAGTCCATCTCTACTGTCGACGTGGAGGTGAAGGTGAGGAATTGACGTGTGTGTGTGTGTCTGTCTCTACTACAACACGACGAGACCTCATAGAGTCCCTCTCTACTGTCAAAGGTGAGGAATGGTGTGTGTGTGTGTGTGTGTGTGTGGTGTGTGTGTGTGTGTGTGTGTGTGTGTGTGTGTGTGTGTGTGTGTGTGTGTGTGTGTGTGTGTGTGTGTGTGTGTGTGTGTGTGTGTGTGTGTGTGTGTGTGTGTGTGTGTGTGTGTGTGAGTGTGTGGTGTGTGTGTGTGTGTGTGTGTGTGTGCGGCAGGACTGTAGAATAACATATTAAACACGTGGAGGTTGGGTTTCTACCCTTTCCAAAGAGTTTGATTCAGTTTACTTAACCCTCCTCCTCTTCCTCTCTCAATAGATTCTGGACATAAATGACAACAAGCCATTGTTCGAGACCAGTTCCTACGTTGCCATGGTGATGGAGGGGATGCCCGTGGGTACCAGGGTGGTCCAGGTGCGGGCGCTCGACCCTGACTGGGGCTCAAACGGACAGGTATTATACTGTCTTCTCTGTTATTATTTACTTCATTATTATCATGTTATCATCTTAGTATAATATTATCATCTGATTATCATATTATATTATCATCTTATTATCATATCATCTCATAACCATATTATAATCTTAGTATCATAGTATTATATTATCATCTTAGTATCATAGTATTATATTATCATCTTATTATCATATCATCACCATATTATAATCTTAGTATCATAGTATTATATTATCATCTTATTATCATATCATCACCATATTATAATCTTAGTATCATAGTATTATATTATCATCTTAGTATCATATTATCATCTTAGTATCATGTTCTCATCTAAATATAATATTATTATTTTAGTATCATATCATCTTAGTATCATATTATCATCTTAGTATCATGTTCTCATCTAAATATAATATTATTATTTTAGTATCATATCATCTTAGTATCATATTATCATCTTAGTATCATGTTATCATCTAAATATAATATTATTATTTTAGTATCATATCATCTTAGTATCATATTATCATCTTAGTATCATGTTATCATCTAAATATAATATTATTATTTTAGTATCATATCATCTTAGTATCATATTATCATCTTAGTATCATGTTATCATCTAAATATAATATTATTATTTTAGTATCATATCATCTTAGTATCATATTATCATCTTAGTATCATGTTCTCATCTAAATATAATATTATTATTTTAGTATCATATCATCTTAGTATCATATTATCATCTTAGTATCATGTTCTCATCTAAATATAATATTATTATCGCATTATCATATTATCATCTCATTATCATATTATCATCTTAGTATCATGTTATCGTAGTATCATTTTATCATAGTATCATATTATCATCTTAGTAGCATGTTATCGTAGTATTATATTATCGTCTTAGTACAATATTATCATCTTAGTATCATATTATAATCTTATTATCATATCATATTATCATCTTAGTATCATATTATAATCTTATTATCATATCATATTATCATCTTAGTATCATATTATAATCTTATTATCATATTATCATCTTACTATCATATTATAATCTTATTATCATCTTACTATCATATTATTATCAAAGTATCATCTTAATATTATATTACCATCTTATTATCATATTATATTACCATCTTATTATCATATTATATTATCGTCTTATTATCATATTATCATCTTAGTATCATAGTATTATATTTTCATCTTAGTATCATATATCATCTTAGTATTATATTATCATCTTAGTGTCATGTTATCATATCATGTTATAATTTGATCATCATATCATCATCTTAGTATCATATTATCATGTTAGAATCATCGTCATCATCTTAGTATTATATATATATATGCCATTTAGCAGACGCTTTTATCCAATGTGTGCATACATTCTACATATGGGTGATCCCGGGATCGAACCCACTACCCTGGCGTTACAAGCGCCATGCTCTACCAACTGAGCTACAGAAAAGTCACCATTATATCATCTTAGTGTTATATTATCATCTTAGTATTATATCATCTTAGTGTTATATTATCATCTTAGTATCATGTTATCATCTTTGTATTATATTATCATCTTAGTGTCATGTTATCATCTAAATATAATATTATCATCTTTGTATTATATCATCATCTAAGTATCATATTATCATCTTTGTATTATATCATCATCTTAGTGTCATGTTATCATCTAAATATAATATTATCATCTTTGTATTATATCATCATCTAAGTATCATATTATCATCTTTGTATTATATCATCATCTTTGTATCATGTTATCATCTAAATATAATATTATCATCTTTGTATTATATTATCAATTTAGTGTCATGTTATCATCTTAGTATCACATTATCATCTTTGTATTATAATAATAATATTATGTTATCTTCTTAGTATTATATTATCATCTTAGTATCATGTTATCATCTTAGTATCATATTATCATCTTTGTATTATAATAATAATATTATGTTATCATCTTAGTATTATATTATCATCTTAGTATCATGTTATCATCTAAGTATCATATTATAATCTTAGTATTATATCATCATTTTAGTATCATGTTATCATCTTTGTATTATATCATCATCTTAGTATCATGTTATCATCTTTGTATTATATTATCAACATGCTATGAATTAAGTTTAAATTTAATAAGTCACATGCTTCATAAACAACATGCTATGAGTGAAATGCTTACGGCACCTTAACCGGGATTGCAGTGATAAAGAAAATTGAGAAATAATAGAAAAGTAATGAGGAGTAATAATAAATACACAATGAGTAATGATAACTCTGCTATATACACGGGGTACCAGTACCGAGTAATGATAACTCTGCTATATACACGGGGTACCAGTACAGAGTAATGATAACTCTGCTATATACACGGGGTACCAGTACCGAGTAATGATAACTCTGCTATATACACGGGGTACCAGTACAGAGTAATGATAACTCTGCTATATACACGGGGTACCAGTACCGAGTAATGATAACTCTGCTATATACACAGGGTACCAGTACAGAGTAATGATAACTCTGCTATATACACGGGGTACCAGTACAGAGTAATGATAACTCTGCTATATACACGGGGTACCAGTACCGAGTAATGATAACTCTGCTATATACACGGGGTACCGGTACTGAGTCCATGTGTAATGATAACTCTGCTATATACACGGGGTACCAGTACCGAGTCAATGAGTAATGATAACTCTGCTATATACACGGGGTACCAGTACCGAGTCAATGAGTAATGATAACTCTGCTATATACACGGGGTACCAGTACCGAGTCAATGAGTAATGATAACTCTGCTATATACACGGGGTACCAGTACCGAGTCACTGAGTAATGATAACTCTGCTATATACACGGGGTACCAGTACAGAGTAATGATAACTCTGCTATATACACGGGGTACCAGTACTGAGTAATGATAACTCTGCTATATACACGGGGTACCAGTACAGAGTAATGATAACTCTGCTATATACACGGGGTACCAGTACTGAGTAATGATAACTCTGCTATATACACGGGGTACCAGTACTGAGTAATGATAACTCTGCTATATACACAGGGTACCAGTACCGAGTAATGATAACTCTGCTATATACACGGGGTACCAGTACTGAGTAATGATAACTCTGCTATATACACGGGGTACCAGTACCGAGTAATGATAACTCTGCTATATACACAGGGTACCGGTACTGAGTCCATGTGTAATGATAACTCTGCTATATACACGGGGTACCAGTACCGAGTCAATGAGTAATGATAACTCTGCTATATACACGGGGTACCAGTACCGAGTCAATGAGTAATGATAACTCTGCTATATACACGGGGTACCAGTACCGAGTCACTGAGTAATGATAACTCTGCTATATACACGGGTACCAGTACAGAGTAATGATAACTCTGCTATATACACGGGGTACCAGTACCGAGTAATGATAACTCTGCTATATACACGGGGTACCAGTACAGAGTAATGATAACTCTGCTATATACACGGGGTACCAGTACCGAGTAATGATAACTCTGCTATATACACAGGGTACCAGTACCGAGTAATGATAACTCTGCTATATACACGGGGTACCAGTACAGAGTAATGATAACTCTGCTATATACACGGGGTACCAGTACTGAGTAATGATAACTCTGCTATATACACGGGGTACCAGTACTGAGTAATGATAACTCTGCTATATACACGGGGTACCAGTACTGAGTAATGATAACTCTGCTATATACACGGGGTACCGGTACTGAGTCAATGAGTAATGATAACTCTGCTATATACACGGGGTACCAGTACCGAGTAATGATAACTCTGCTATATACACGGGTACCAGTACAGAGTAATGATAACTCTGCTATATACACGGGTACCAGTACCGAGTAATGATAACTCTGCTATATACACAGGGTACCAGTACCGAGTAATGATAACCCTGCTATATACACGGGTACCAGTACAGAGTAATGATAACTCTGCTATATACACGGGGTACCAGTACCGAGTAATGATAACTCTGCTATATACACGGGGTACCGGTACTGAGTCCATGTGTAATGATAACTCTGCTATATACACGGGGTACCAGTACCGAGTCAATGAGTAATGATAACTCTGCTATATACACGGGGTACCAGTACCGAGTCAATGAGTAATGATAACTCTGCTATATACACGGGGTACCAGTACCGAGTCAATGAGTAATGATAACTCTGCTATATACACGGGGTACCAGTACTGAGTAATGATAACTCTGCTATATACACGGGGTACCAGTACAGAGTAATGATAACTCTGCTATATACACGGGGTACCAGTACCGAGTAATGATAACTCTGCTATATACACGGGGTACCAGTACAGAGTAATGATAACTCTGCTATATACACGGGGTACCAGTACCGAGTAATGATAACTCTGCTATATACACGGGGTACCAGTACCGAGTAATGATAACTCTGCTATATACACGGGGTACCAGTACAGAGTAATGATAACTCTGCTATATACACGGGGTACCAGTACCGAGTAATGATAACTCTGCTATATACACGGGGTACCGGTACTGAGTCCATGTGTAATGATAACTCTGCTATATACACGGGGTACCAGTACCGAGTCAATGAGTAATGATAACTCTGCTATATACACGGGGTACCAGTACCGAGTCAATGAGTAATGATAACTCTGCTATATACACGGGGTACCAGTACCGAGTCACTGAGTAATGATAACTCTGCTATATACACGGGGTACCAGTACAGAGTAATGATAACTCTGCTATATACACGGGGTAGCAGTACCGAGTAATGATAACTCTGCTATATACACGGGGTACCAGTACAGAGTAATGATAACTCTGCTATATACACGGGGTACCAGTACCGAGTAATGATAACTCTGCTATATACACAGGGTACCAGTACCGAGTAATGATAACTCTGCTATATACACGGGTACCAGTACAGAGTAATGATAACTCTGCTATATACACGGGTACCAGTACCGAGTAATGATAACTCTGCTATATACACGGGGTACCGGTACTGAGTCCATGTGTAATGATAACTCTGCTATATACACGGGGTACCAGTACCGAGTCAATGAGTAATGATAACTCTGCTATATACACGGGGTACCAGTACCGAGTCAATGAGTAATGATAACTCTGCTATATACACGGGGTACCAGTACCGAGTCACTGAGTAATGATAACTCTGCTATATACACGGGGTACCAGTACAGAGTAATGATAACTCTGCTATATACACAGGGTACCAGCACAGAGTAATGATAACTCTGCTATATACACGGGGTACCAGTACAGAGTAATGATAACTCTGCTATATACACGGGGTACCAGTACCGAGTCACTGAGTAATGATAACTCTGCTATATACACGGGGTACCAGTACTGAGTAATGATAACTCTGCTATATACACGGGGTACCAGTACCGAGTCACTGAGTAATGATAACTCTGCTATATACACGGGGTACCGGTACTGAGTCCATGTGTAATGATAACTCTGCTATATACACGGGGTACCAGTACCGAGTCAATGAGTAATGATAACTCTGCTATATACACGGGGTACCAGTACCGAGTAATGATAACTCTGCTATATACACGGGGTACCGGTACTGAGTCCATGTGTAATGATAACTCTGCTATATACACGGGGTACCAGTACAGAGTAATGATAACTCTGCTATATACACGGGGTACCAGTACCGAGTCAATGAGTAATGATAACTCTGCTATATACACGGGGTACCAGTACCGAGTCACTGAGTAATGATAACTCTGCTATATACACGGGGTACCAGTACAGAGTAATGATAACTCTGCTATATACACGGGGTACCAGTACCGAGTAATGATAACTCTGCTATATACACGGGGTACCAGTACAGAGTAATGATAACTCTGCTATATACACGGGGTACCAGTACCGAGTAATGATAACTCTGCTATATACACGGGGTACCAGTACCGAGTAATGATAACTCTGCTATATACACGGGGTACCAGTACAGAGTAATGATAACTCTGCTATATACACGGGGTACCAGTACCGAGTAATGATAACTCTGCTATATACACGGGTACCGGTACTGAGTCCATGTGTAATGATAACTCTGCTATATACACGGGTACCAGTACCGAGTCAATGAGTAATGATAACTCTGCTATATACACGGGGTACCAGTACCGAGTCAATGAGTAATGATAACTCTGCTATATACACGGGTACCAGTACCGAGTCACTGAGTAATGATAACTCTGCTATATACACGGGGTACCAGTACAGAGTAATGATAACTCTGCTATATACACGGGGTACCAGTACAGAGTAATGATAACTCTGCTATATACACGGGGTATCAGTACAGAGTAATGATAACTCTGCTATATACACGGGGTACCAGTACCGAGTCACTGAGTAATGATAACTCTGCTATATACACGGGTACCAGTACAGAGTAATGATAACTCTGCTATATACACGGGTACCAGTACCGAGTAATGATAACTCTGCTATATACACGGGGTACCAGTACAGAGTAATGATAACTCTGCTATATACACGGGGTACCAGTACCGAGTAATGATAACTCTGCTATATACACAGGGTACCAGTACCGAGTAATGATAACTCTGCTATATACACGGGTACCAGTACAGAGTAATGATAACTCTGCTATATACACGGGGTACCAGTACCGAGTAATGATAACTCTGCTATATACACGGGTACCGGTACTGAGTCCATGTGTAATGATAACTCTGCTATATACACGGGGTACCAGTACCGAGTCAATGAGTAATGATAACTCTGCTATATACACGGGGTACCAGTACCGAGTCAATGAGTAATGATAACTCTGCTATATACACGGGGTACCAGTACCGAGTCACTGAGTAATGATAACTCTGCTATATACACGGGTACCAGTACAGAGTAATGATAACTCTGCTATATACACGGGGTACCAGTACAGAGTAATGATAACTCTGCTATATACACGGGGTATCAGTACAGAGTAATGATAACTCTGCTATATACACGGGGTACCAGTACCGAGTCACTGAGTAATGATAACTCTGCTATATACACGGGGTACCAGTACAGAGTAATGATAACTCTGCTATATACACGGGTACCAGTACCGAGTCACTGAGTAATGATAACTCTGCTATATACACGGGGTACCGGTACTGAGTCCATGTGTAATGATAACTCTGCTATATAAACGGGGTACCAGTACCGAGTCAATGAGTAATGATAACTCTGCTATATACACGGGTACCAGTACCGAGTAATGATAACTCTGCTATATACACGGGGTACCGGTACTGAGTCCATGTGTAATGATAACTCTGCTATATACACGGGGTACCAGTACAGAGTAATGATAACTCTGCTATATACACGGGGTACCAGTACCGAGTCAATGAGTAATGATAACTCTGCTATATACACGGGGTACCAGTACCGAGTCACTGAGTAATGATAACTCTGCTATATACACGGGGTACCAGTACAGAGTAATGATAACTCTGCTATATACACGGGGTACCAGTACAGAGTAATGATAACTCTGCTATATACACGGGGTACCAGTACAGAGTAATGATAACTCTGCTATATACACGGGGTACCAGTACCGAGTAATGATAACTCTGCTATATACACGGGGTACCAGTACCGAGTCAATGAGTAATGATAACTCTGCTATATACACGGGGTACCAGTACCGAGTAATGATAACTCTGCTATATACACGGGGTACCGGTACTGAGTCCATGTGTAATGATAACTCTGCTATATACACGGGGTACCAGTACAGAGTAATGATAACTCTGCTATATACACGGGGTACCAGTACCGAGTCACTGAGTAATGATAACTCTGCTATATACACGGGTACCAGTACAGAGTAATGATAACTCTGCTATATACACGGGGTACCAGTACAGAGTAATGATAACTCTGCTATATACACGGGGTACCAGTGCAGAGTAATGATAACTCTGCTATATACACGGGGTACCAGTACCGAGTCACTGAGTAATGATAACTCTGCTATATACACGGGGTACCGGTACTGAGTCCATGTGTAATGATAACTCTGCTATATAAACGGGGTACCAGTACCGAGTAATGATAACTCTGCTATATACACGGGTACCAGTACAGAGTAATGATAACTCTGCTATATACACGGGTACCAGTACAGAGTAATGATAACTCTGCTATATACACGGGTACCAGTACTGAGTAATGATAACTCTGCTATATACACGGGGTACCAGTACCGAGTCAATGAGTAATGATAACTCTGCTATATACACGGGGTACCAGTACCGAGTCAATGAGTAATGATAACTCTGCTATATACACGGGGTACCAGTACAGAGTCAATGAGTAATGATAACTCTGCTATATACACGGGGTACCAGTACAGAGTAATGATAACTCTGCTATATACACGGGGTACCAGTACCGAGTCACTGAGTAATGATAACTCTGCTATATACACGGGTACCAGTACAGAGTAATGATAACTCTGCTATATACACGGGTACCAGTACAGAGTAATGATAACTCTGCTATATACACGGGGTACCAGTGCAGAGTAATGATAACTCTGCTATATACACGGGTACCAGTACCGAGTCACTGAGTAATGATAACTCTGCTATATACACGGGTACCGGTACTGAGTCCATGTGTAATGATAACTCTGCTATATAAACGGGTACCAGTACCGAGTCAATGAGTAATGATAACTCTGCTATATACACGGGGTACCAGTACCGAGTAATGATAACTCTGCTATATACACGGGGTACCGGTACTGAGTCCATGTGTAATGATAACTCTGCTATATACACGGGGTACCAGTACCGAGTCAATGAGTAATGATAACTCTGCTATATACACGGGGTACCAGTACCGAGTCAATGAGTAATGATAACTCTGCTATATACACGGGGTACCAGTACCGAGTCAATGAGTAATGATAACTCTGCTATATACACGGGGTACCAGTACCGAGTCACTGAGTAATGATAACTCTGCTATATACACGGGTACCAGTACAGAGTAATGATAACTCTGCTATATACACGGGTACCAGTACAGAGTAATGATAACTCTGCTATATACACGGGGTACCAGTACCGAGTCACTGAGTAATGATAACTCTGCTATATACACGGGGTACCAGTACTGAGTAATGATAACTCTGCTATATACACGGGGTACCAGTACCGAGTCAATGAGTAATGATAACTCTGCTATATACACGGAGTACCAGTACCGAGTCAATGAGTAATGATAACTCTGCTATATACACGGGGTACCAGTACAGAGTCAATGAGTAATGATAACTCTGCTATATACACGGGGTACCAGTACAGAGTAGTGATAACTCTGCTATATACACGGGTACCAGTACAGAGTAATGATAACTCTGCTATATACACGGGTACCAGTACCGAGTCACTGAGTAATGATAACTCTGCTATATACACGGGTACCAGTACTGAGTAATGATAACTCTGCTATATACACGGGGTACCAGTACCGAGTCAATGAGTAATGATAACTCTGCTATATACACGGGGTACCAGTACCAAGTCAATGAGTAATGATAACTCTGCTATATACACGGGTACCAGTACAGAGTAATGATAACTCTGCTATATACACGGGTACCAGTACCGAGTAATGATAACTCTGCTATATACACGGGTACCAGTACAGAGTAATGATAACTCTGCTATATACACGGGGTACCAGTACCGAGTAATGATAACTCTGCTATATACACAGGGTACCAGTACCGAGTAATGATAACTCTGCTATATACACGGGTACCAGTACAGAGTAATGATAACTCTGCTATATACACGGGGTACCAGTACAGAGTAATGATAACTCTGCTATATACACGGGTACCGGTACTGAGTCCATGTGTAATGATAACTCTGCTATATACACGGGGTACCAGTACCGAGTCAATGAGTAATGATAACTCTGCTATATACACGGGGTACCAGTACCGAGTCAATGAGTAATGATAACTCTGCTATATACACGGGGTACCAGTACCGAGTCACTGAGTAATGATAACTCTGCTATATACACGGGGTACCAGTACAGAGTAATGATAACTCTGCTATATACACGGGGTACCAGTACCGAGTAATGATAACTCTGCTATATACACGGGGTACCAGTACAGAGTAATGATAACTCTGCTATATACACGGGTACCAGTACCGAGTAATGATAACTCTGCTATATACACGGGGTACCAGTACAGAGTAATGATAACTCTGCTATATACGGGGTACCAGTACCGAGTAATGATAACTCTGCTATATACACGGGTACCGGTACTGAGTCCATGTGTAATGATAACTCTGCTATATACACGGGGTACCAGTACCGAGTCAATGAGTAATGATAACTCTGCTATATACACGGGGTACCAGTACCGAGTCAATGAGTAATGATAACTCTGCTATATACACGGGGTACCAGTACCGAGTCACTGAGTAATGATAACTCTGCTATATACACGGGGTACCAGTACAGAGTAATGATAACTCTGCTATATACACGGGTACCAGTACAGAGTAATGATAACTCTGCTATATACACGGGTATCAGTACAGAGTAATGATAACTCTGCTATATACACGGGTACCAGTACCGAGTCACTGAGTAATGATAACTCTGCTATATACACGGGTACCAGTACAGAGTAATGATAACTCTGCTATATACACGGGGTACCAGTACCGAGTCACTGAGTAATGATAACTCTGCTATATACACGGGGTACCGGTACTGAGTCCATGTGTAATGATAACTCTGCTATATAAACGGGTACCAGTACCGAGTCAATGAGTAATGATAACTCTGCTATATACACGGGGTACCGGTACCGAGTAATGATAACTCTGCTATATACACGGGGTACCGGTACTGAGTCCATGTGTAATGATAACTCTGCTATATACACGGGTACCAGTACCGAGTCAATGAGTAATGATAACTCTGCTATATACACGGGTACCAGTACCGAGTCAATGAGTAATGATAACTCTGCTATATACACGGGGTACCAGTACCGAGTCAATGAGTAATGATAACTCTGCTATATACACGGGGTACCAGTACCGAGTCACTGAGTAATGATAACTCTGCTATATACACGGGTACCAGTACAGAGTAATGATAACTCTGCTATATACACGGGGTACCAGTACAGAGTAATGATAACTCTGCTATATACACGGGGTACCAGTACAGAGTAATGATAACTCTGCTATATACACGGGGTACCAGTACTGAGTAATGATAACTCTGCTATATACACGGGGTACCAGTACCGAGTCAATGAGTAATGATAACTCTGCTATATACACGGGGTACCAGTACAGAGTCAATGAGTAATGATAACTCTGCTATATACACGGGTACCAGTACAGAGTAATGATAACTCTGCTATATACACGGGGTACCAGTACCGAGTCACTGAGTAATGATAACTCTGCTATATACACGGGGTACCAGTACAGAGTAATGATAACTCTGCTATATACACGGGTACCAGTACAGAGTAATGATAACTCTGCTATATACACGGGGTACCAGTACCGAGTAATGATAACTCTGCTATATACACGGGGTACCAGTACCGAGTCACTGAGTAATGATAACTCTGCTATATACACGGGTACCGGTACTGAGTCCATGTGTAATGATAACTCTGCTATATAAACGGGGTACCAGTACCGAGTCAATGAGTAATGATAACTCTGCTATATACACGGGGTACCAGTACCGAGTAATGATAACTCTGCTATATACACGGGGTACCGGTACTGAGTCCATGTGTAATGATAACTCTGCTATATACACGGGGTACCAGTACCGAGTCAATGAGTAATGATAACTCTGCTATATACACGGGGTACCAGTACCGAGTCAATGAGTAATGATAACTCTGCTATATACACGGGTACCAGTACCGAGTCAATGAGTAATGATAACTCTGCTATATACACGGGGTACCAGTACCGAGTCACTGAGTAATGATAACTCTGCTATATACACGGGGTACCAGTACAGAGTAATGATAACTCTGCTATATACACGGGGTACCAGTACAGAGTAATGATAACTCTGCTATATACACGGGGTACCAGTACCGAGTCACTGAGTAATGATAACTCTGCTATATACACGGGGTACCAGTACTGAGTAATGATAACTCTGCTATATACACGGGGTACCAGTACCGAGTCAATGAGTAATGATAACTCTGCTATATACACGGGTACCAGTACCGAGTCAATGAGTAATGATAACTCTGCTATATACACGGGGTACCAGTACAGAGTCAATGAGTAATGATAACTCTGCTATATACACGGGGTACCAGTACAGAGTCAATGAGTAATGATAACTCTGCTATATACACGGGTACCAGTACAGAGTAATGATAACTCTGCTATATACACGGGTACCAGTACAGAGTAATGATAACTCTGCTATATACACGGGGTACCAGTACAGAGTAATGATAACTCTGCTATATACACGGGGTACCAGTACCGAGTAATGATAACTCTGCTATATACACGGGGTACCAGTACTCTGCTATATACACGGGGTACCTGTACCGAGTCCATGAGTAATGATAACTCTGCTATATACACAGGGTACCAGTACAGAGTAATGATAACTCTGCTATATACACGGGGTACCAGTACAGAGTAATGATAACTCTGCTATATACACGGGGTACCAGTACAGAGTAATGATAACTCTGCTATATACACGGGGTACCAGTACTGAGTAATGATAACTCTGCTATATACACGGGGTACCAGTACAGAGTAATGATAACTCTGCTATATACACGGGGTACCAGTACTGAGTAATGATAACTCTGCTATATACACGGGGTACCAGTACAGAGTAATGATAACTCTGCTATATACACGGGGTACCAGTACAGAGTAATGATAACTCTGCTATATACACGGGGTACCAGTACAGAGTAATGATAACTCTGCTATATACACGGGGTACCAGTACTGAGTCCATGTGCCGGGGTACGAGGTCATTCAGGTTGATATGTACAAATAACTATGAATAAAGTGCCAGATAATCACCAGCAGTAGTAGCGTAAGTGATGAGGAAAAGAAAGTTAGTGTAAAAGGTTCAATGCAGATAGTTAAATAACTAACTAACCAATAGCTACCCTGCTTAACTATGTTATTTAGCAGTCTTGTGGCTTGGGGGTAGAAGCTGTTCAGGGTCCTGTTGGTTCCAGACTTGGGGCAGTGCTACCGCTTGCCACGTGATAGCAGAGATAACAGACTATTGCTTGGGTGGCTGGGAGTCTTTGACAATTTTTTAGGGCTTTCCTCTGACATCGCCTGATATAGAGGTCCTGGATGGCACTGAGCTCGGCCCGAGTGATGTACCGGGCCGCACTCACTACCCTCTGTAGTGCCTTGCGGTCGGAAGCCAAGCCATGCTGTGGGGATGTTTTTCATCGTCAGGGCCTGGGAAACTGGTCGGAATTGAAGGAATGATGGATAGTGCTAAATACTAATATAATTCAAGTGGTAGGCATGTTGTGTATATCAAATGTTGTGTAAATCAAATGATACCAATCCCCCAAAAATCCATTTTAATTCCAGGCTGTGAGGCAACAAAATAGGAAAATTCTTTCACAAGCCTCTGTATTTCCGCAATAGATGGGTAAACTAGGGAGTTGTTCCTAGCCAATAGATGGGTAAACTAGGGAGTTGTTCCTAGCCAATAGATGGGTAAACTAGGGAGTTGTTCCTAGCCAATAGATGGGTAAACTAGGGAGTTGTTCCTAGCCAATAGATGGGTAAACTAGGGAGTTGTTTCTAGCCAATAGATGGGTAAACTAGGGAGTTGTTCCTAGCCAATAGATGGGTAAACTAGGGAGTTGTTCCTAGCCAATAGATGGGTAAACTAGGAGGAGTTGTTCCTAGCCAATAGATGGGTAAACTAGGGAGTTGTTCCTAGCCAATAGATGGGTAAACTAGGGAGTTGTTCCTAGCCAATAGATGGGTAAACTAGGGAGTTGTTCCTAGCCAATAGATGGGTAAACTAGGGAGTTGTTCCTAGCCAATAGATGGGTAAACTAGGGAGTTGTTCCCAGCCAATAGATGGGTAAACTAGGGGAGTTGTTTCTAGCCAATAGATGGGTAAACTAGGGGAGTTGTTCCTAGCCAATAGATGGGTAAACTAGGGAGTTGTTCCTAGCCAATAGATGGGTAAACTAGGGAGTTGTTCCTAGCCAATAGATGGGTAAACTAGGGAGTTGTTCCTAGCCAATAGATGGGTAAACTAGGGAGTTGTTCCTAGCCAATAGATGGGTAAACTAGGGAGTTGTTCCTAGCCAATAGATGGGTAAACTAGGGAGTTGTTCCTAGCCAATAGATGGGTAAACTAGGGAGTTGTTCCTAGCCAATAGATGGGTAAACTAGGGGAGTTGTTCCTAGCCAATAGATGGGTAAACTAGGGGAGTTGTTCCTAGCCAATAGATGGGTAAACTAGGGAGTTGTTCCTAGCCAATAGATGGGTAAACTAGGGAGTTGTTCCTAGCCAATAGATGGGTAAACTAGGGAGTTGTTCCTAGCCAATAGATGGGTAAACTAGGGAGTTGTTCCTAGCCAATAGATGGGTAAACTAGGGAGTTGTTCCTAGCCAATAGATGGGTAAACTAGGGAGTTGTTCCTAGCCAATAGATGGGTAAACTAGGGAGTTGTTCCTAGCCAATAGATGGGTAAACTAGGGAGTTGTTCCTAGCCAATAGATGGGTAAACTAGGGAGTTGTTCCTAGCCAATAGATGGGTAAACTAGGGAGTTGTTCCTAGCCAATAGATGGGTAAACTAGGGAGTTGTTCCTAGCCAATAGATGGGTAAAAACTGGGGGAGTTGTTCCTAGCCAATAGATGGGTAAACTAGGGAGTTGTTCCTAGCCAATAGATGGGTAAACTAGGGAGTTGTTCCTAGCCAATAGATGGGTAAACTAGGGGAGTTGTTCCTAGCCAATAGATGGGTAAACTAGGGAGTTGTTCCTAGCCAATAGATGGGTAAACTAGGGGAGTTGTTCCTAGCAATAGATGGGTAAATAGATGGGTAAACTAGGGAGTTGTTCCTAGCCAATAGATGGGTAAACTAGGGAGTTGTTCCTAGCCAATAGATGGGTAAACTAGGGAGTTGTTCCTAGCCAATAGATGGGTAAACTAGGGAGTTGTTCCTAGCCAATAGATGGGTAAACTAGGGAGTTGTTCCTAGCCAATAGATGGGTAAACTAGGGAGTTGTTCCTAGCCAATAGATGGGTAAACTAGGGAGTTGTTCCTAGCCAATAGATGGGTAAACTAGGGAGTTGTTCCTAGCCAATAGATGGGTAAACTAGGGAGTTGTTCCTAGCCAATAGATGGGTAAACTAGGGAGTTGTTCCTAGCCAATAGATGGGTAAACTAGGGAGTTGTTCCTAGCCAATAGATGGGTAAACTAGGGAGTTGTTCCTAGCCAATAGATGGGTAAACTAGGGAGTTGTTCCTAGCCAATAGATGGGTAAACTAGGGAGTTGTTCCTAGCCAATAGATGGGTAAAAACTAGTTGTTCCTAGCCAATAGATGGGTAAACTAGGGAGTTGTTCCTAGCCAATAGATGGGTAAACTAGGGAGTTGTTCCTAGCCAATAGATGGGTAAACTAGGGAGTTGTTCCTAGCCAATAGATGGGTAAACTAGGAGTTGTTCCTAGCCAATAGATGGGTAAACTAGGGGAGTTGTTCCTAGCCAATAGATGGGTAAACTAGGGAGTTGTTCCTAGCCAATAGATGGGTAAACTAGGGAGTTGTTCCTAGCCAATAGATGGGTAAACTAGGGAGTTGTTCCTAGCCAATAGATGGGTAAACTAGGGAGTTGTTCCTAGCCAATAGATGGGTAAACTAGGGAGTTGTTCCTAGCCAATAGATGGGTAAACTAGGGAGTTGTTCCTAGCCAATAGATGGGTAAACTAGGGAGTTGTTCCTAGCCAATAGATGGGTAAACTAGGGGAGTTGTTCCTAGCCAATAGATGGGTAAACTAGGGAGTTGTTCCTAGCCAATAGATGGATAAACTAGGGAGTTGTTCCTAGCCAATAGATGGGTAAAGTAGGGAGTTGTTCCTAGCCAGTAGATGGATAAACTATGGAGTTGTTCCTAGCCAATAGATGGGTAAACTAGGGAGTTGTTCCTAGCCAATAGATGGCTAAACTAGGGAGTTGTTCCTAGCCAATAGATGGGTAAACTAGGGGAGTTGTTCCTAGCCAATAGATGGATAAACTAGGGAGTTGTTCCTAGCCAATAGATGGGTAAACTAGGGAGTTGTTCCTAGCCAATAGATGGATAAACTAGGGAGTTGTTCCTAGCCAATAGATGGGTAAACTAGGGAGTTGTTTCTAGCCAATAGATGGGTAAACTAGGGAGTTGTTCCTAGCCAATAGATGGGTAAACGAGGGAGTTGTTCCTAGCCAATAGATGGATAAACTAGGGAGTTGTTCCTAGCCAATAGATGGGTAAACTAGGGAGTTGTTTCTAGCCAATAGATGGATAAACTAGGGAGTTGTTCCTAGCCAATAGATGGGTAAACTAGGGAGTTGTTTCTAGCCAATAGATGGGTAAACTAGGGAGTTGTTCCTAGCCAATAGATGGGTAAACGAGGGAGTTGTTCCTAGCCAATAGATGGGTAAACTAGGGAGTTGTTCCTAGCCAATAGATGGGTAAACTAGGGAGTTGTTCCTAGCCAATAGATGGGTAAACTAGGGAGTTGTTCCTAGCCAATAGATGGGTAAACTAGGGAGTTGTTCCTAGCCAATAGATGGGTAAACTAGGGGAGTTGTTCCTAGCCAATAGATGGGTAAACTAGGGAGTTGTTCCTAGCCAATAGATGGATAAACTAGGGAGTTTTTCCTAGCCACCGTGCTTCTACACCTGCATTGCTTGCTGTTTGGGGTTTTATGCTGGGTTTCTGTACAGCACTTTGAGATATCAGCTGATGTGAGAAGGTCTTTATAAATACATTAGATTTGATTAAACACTCACACAATGGGGTGGAAATGGCATTTACCCTTAACTATGCCACTGTCCTCCTCTTCCTCCCCCTCTTCATCTCTTACTTCTCCTCTTGTTCCTCCTCCTCCTTTTCCCCTTCCTCCTGTTGTTCCCCCACCCCTCCTCCTCCTCCTCCTCCTCCTCCTCTTCCTCCTTTCCCCCTCCTCATCTCTTACTTCTCCTCTTGTTCCTCATCCTCCTTTCCCCCTTCCTCCTCTTCCTTTCCTCCTCCTCCTTTTCCCCTTCCCCTTCCTCCTGTTGTTCCCCCACCCCTCCTCCTCCTCCTCCTCCTCCTCCTCCTCCTTTCCCCTTCCTCCTCTTCCTTTCCCCTCCTCCTCCTTTTCCCCTTCCCCTTCCTCCTGTTGTTCCCCCACCCCTCCTCCTCCTCCTCCTCCTCCTCCTCCTCCTCATCTCTTACTTCTCCTCCTCCTCCTCCTCATCTCTTACTTCTCCTCTTGTTCCTCCTCCTCCTTTTCCCCTTCCTCCTGTTGTTCCCCCACCCCTCCTCCTCCTCCTCCTCCCTCCTCCTCCTCCTCCTCCTCCTCCTCCTCCTCCTCCTCCTTTCCCCCTCCTCATCTCTTACTTCTCCTCTTGTTCCTCCTCCTCCTTTTCCCCTTCCCCTTCCTCCTGTTGTTCCCCCACCCCTCCTCCTCCTCCTCCTCCTTTCCCCCTCCTCTTCCTCCTGTTGTTCCCCCACCCCTCCTCCTCCTCCTCCTCCTCTTCCTCCTTTCCCCCTCCTCATCTCTTACTTCTCCTCTTGTTCCTCCTCCTCCTTTTCCCCTTCCCCTTCCTCCTGTTGTTCCCCCACCCCTCCTCCTCCTCCTCTTTTCCCCCTCCTCATCTCTTACTTCTCCTCTTGTTCCTCCTCCTCCTTTTCCCCTTCCCCTTCCTCCTGTTGTTCCCCCACCCCTCCTCCTCCTCCTCCTCCTCCTTTCCCCCTCCTCTTCCTCCTGTTGTTCCCCCACCCCTCCTCCTCCTCCTCCTCCTCCTCTTCCTCCTTTCCCCCTCCTCATCTCTTACTTCTCCTCTTGTTCCTCCTCCTCCTTTTCCCCTTCCCCTTCCTCCTGTTGTTCCCCCCCCCCTCCTCCTCCTCCTCCTCCTTTCCCCCTCCTCTTCCTCCTGTTGTTCCCCCACCCCTCCTCCTCCTCCTCTTCCTCCTTTCCCCCTCCTCATCTCTTACTTCTCCTCTTGTTCCTCCTCCTCCTTTTCCCCTTCCCCTTCCTCCTGTTGTTCCCCCACCCCTCCTCCTCCTCCTCCTCCTTTCCCCCTCCTCTTCCTCCTGTTGTTCCCCCACCCCTCCTCCTCCTCCTCCTCCTCCTCCTCTTCTTCCTTTCCCCCTCCTCATCTCTTACTTCTCCTCTTGTTCCTCCTCCTCCTTTTCCCCTTCCCCTTCCTCCTGTTGTTCCCCCACCCCTCCCCCTCCTCCTCTTCCTTTCCTCCTCCTCTTTTTTCCAGGTCACCTACAGCTTGGGTCCTCCACTTAACCAGATCCAGGAGAACAGACCAGACCGCACCTCAGCCGGTTCCTCATTTGGTATTACTGGTACCAGTACTGGTTCAACGAGTTCTTCTGGTACCGGACCAGTGTTTTCCATTGACAGTAAAACGGGCTGGATCACAACCCTGTCGGTTCTGGACCATGAGGCTGGACCCAGCTACACCTTCGTGGTGGTGTCTTCAGACCTGGGGGAGCTGCTACAGCTATCCTCTACCACTGTTGTCACGGTGAGGGCAGGGGGATGTGTGTGTGTGTGGGTGGGGGGGTGTCTGTCGTCACGGTGAGGGCAGGGGGGATGTGTGTGTGTGGGGGGGGGGGGGTCAGTGTGTACGGGGGTTTTAGTGTCTGTGTGTAGGGGGGGTAATAGTGTCTGTTTGTAGGGGGATATTAGTGTCTGTTTGTGGGGGGGTATTAGTGTCTGTGTCAACAGTCTAAACCAACCCTGTCTGTTTTTCCACATGTAGCCCCCTAATCGTTTTGTTACTAAACAACCAAACTGTCTATAGCAGAACTACAATGGTCAAATACTTAAATACATTTCCAGAAATTCTGATAATTTTCTTGCCTTTTGCAAAACTTTAAATACAAATGTCATCAGTGAATAACAAATTCAATTTACTTATTTTTTCCCACAGAATATTAACACATTGTTTTCATCAGAAGATATTGTGTTCAGTTTTTCCAGCAATCAGTAAAAAACAGTGCACTAAAGTCTAAACCATCAGTATCAAGCACAATATAAGAGACGATCTAGGCAATGGGGACGATCACATTTTAATGATTTTTTACAATATTGAGGAGATGCAGAGAATGAAGTTCTGTTACTTCTAAAGTGTCTTTGGGTTACGTTGTGACCTTCCATTATAAAGCGTTGCTTTGGTGTGGATTAAGGCCTATGCATTCCTACCAGTTGTGTTCCTCCAATGGTGTGGATTAAGGCCTATGCATTCCTACCAGTTGTGTTCCCCAATGGTGTGGATTAAGGCCTATGCATTCCTACCAGTTGTGTTCCCCAATGGTGTGGATTAAGGCCTATGCATTCCTACCAGTTGTGTTCCTCCAATGGTGTGGATTAAGACCTATGCATTCCTACCAGTTGTGTTCTCCAATGGTGTGGATTAAGGCCTATGCATTCCTATCAGTTGTGTTCCTCCAATGGTGTGGATTAAGGCCTATGCATTCCTACCAGTGGTGTTCCCCAATGGTGTGGATTAAGGCCTATGCATTCCTATCAGTTGTGTTCCCCAATGGTGTGGATTAAGGCCTATGCATTCCTATCAGTTGTGTTCTCCAATGGTGTGGATTAAGGCCTATGCATTCCTACCAGTTGTGTTCCTCCAATGGTGTGGATTAAGACCTATGCATTCCTATCAGTTGTGTTCCCCAATGGTGTGGATTAAGGCCTATGCATTCCTACCAGTTGTGTTCTCCAATGGTGTGGATTAAGACCTATGCATTCCTACCAGTTGTGTTCTCCAATGGTGTGGATTAAGACCTATGCATTCCTACCAGTTGTGTTCCCCAATGGTGTGGATTAAGACCTATGCATTCCTACCAGTTGTGTTCTCCAATGGTGTGGATTAAGGCCTATGCATTCCTACCAGTTGTGTTCCTCAATGGTGTGGATTAAGGCCTATGCATTCCTACCAGTTGTGTTCTCCAATGGTGTGGATTAAGGCCTATGCATTCCTACCAGTTGTGTTCTCCAATGGTGTGGATTAAGACCTATGCATTCCTACCAGTTGTGTTCTCCAATGGTGTGGATTAAGGCCTATGCATTCCTATCAGTGGTGTTCCTCAATGGTGTGGATTAAGGCCTATGCATTCCTACCAGTTGTGTTCCCCAATGGTGTGGATTAAGGCCTATGCATTCCTATCAGTTGTGTTCTCCAATGGTGTGGATTAAGGCCTATGCATTCCTATCAGTTGTGTTCTCCAATGGTGTGGATTAAGGCCTATGCATTCCTATCAGTTGTGTTCTCCAATGGTGTGGATTAAGACCTATGCATTCCTATCAGTTGTGTTCCTCCAATGGTGTGGATTAAGGCCTATGCATTCCTATCAGTTGTGTTCCTCCAATGGTGTGGATTAAGGCCTATGCATTCCTACCAGTTGTGTTCTCCAATGGTGTGGATTAAGGCCTATGCATTCCTATCAGTTGTGTTCCCCAATGGTGTGGATTAAGGCCTATGCATTCCTATCAGTTGTGTTCTCCAATGGTGTGGATTAAGGCCTATGCATTCCTATCAGTTGTGTTCTCCAATGGTGTGGATTAAGGCCTATGCATTCCTATCAGTTGTGTTCTCCAATGGTGTGGATTAAGGCCTATGCATTCCTATCAGTTGTGTTCTCCAATGGTGTGGATTAAGGCCTATGCATTCCTATCAGTTGTGTTCTCCAATGGTGTGGATTAAGACCTATGCATTCCTACCAGTTGTGTTCTCCAATGGTGTGGATTAAGGCCTATGCATTCCTACCAGTTGTGTTCTCCAATGGTGTGGATTAAGACCTATGCATTCCTACCAGTTGTGTTCTCCAATGGTGTGGATTAAGACCTATGCATTCCTACCAGTTGTGTTCTCCAATGGTGTGGATTAAGGCCTATGCATTCCTATCAGTTGTGTTCTCCAATGGTGTGGATTAAGACCTATGCATTCCTACCAGTTGTGTTCTCCAATGGTGTGGATTAAGGCCTATGCATTCCTACCAGTTGTGTTCCTCAATGGTGTGGATTAAGGCCTATGCATTCCTACCAGTTGTGTTCTCCAATGGTGTGGATTAAGGCCTATGCATTCCTACCAGTTGTGTTCTCCAATGGTGTGGATTAAGGCCTATGCATTCCTACCAGTTGTGTTCCTCCAATGGTGTGGATTAAGGCCTATGCATTCCTACCAGTTGTGTTCTCCAATGGTGTGGATTAAGGCCTATGCATTCCTACCAGTTGTGTTCCTCCAATGGTGTGGATTAAGGCCTATGCATTCCTACCAGTTGTGTTCTCCAATGGTGTGGATTAAGGCCTATGCATTCCTACCAGTTGTGTTCTCCAATGGTGTGGATTAAGGCCTATGCATTCCTACCAGTTGTGTTCTCCAATGGTGTGGATTAAGGCCTATGCATTCCTACCAGTTGTGTTCTCCAATGGTGTGGATTAAGGCCTATGCATTCCTACCAGTTGTGTTCCTCCAATGGTGTGGATTAAGGCCTATGCATTCCTATCAGTTGTGTTCCTCCAATGGTGTGGATTAAGGCCTATGCATTCCTATCAGTTGTGTTCCTCCAATGGTGTGGATTAAGACCTATGCATTCCTACCAGTTGTGTTCCTCCAATGGTGTGGATTAAGGCCTATGCATTCCTATCAGTTGTGTTCCCCAATGGTGTGGATTAAGGCCTATGCATTCCTACCAATGTATTCACCTTTCCTTGTTTCTAATCATGGATTGTGCTTCTGTGTGCGTCAATGGAAAGCCGACAAAACTATGAGCCAAAACCTTTGTATTGAACACACGGAATTGCATTGTGATGATGCCGATGAATGAATCCTGCACACAATAACAAAATGTTTTTTTTTTTTTTACAATTATTTTCATCGGGAATAATATTTGATTTAATCTGTATGAGATTATTTGGTGAAATATGCATTAAAAGGAGAGTAATTATTTATTATTCTGCACCTTTTGATTATTTGTGTTTCCAATTTTGATCGTCATGATTTAGCAAATATTCATTATTGATCTACTGGGAATTTAAGACAGACTGATTTTCTGTTTCGATTTAGGCTCAAATAAATAAGCATGGTTGTGTTATCCTTTTTTGCACACATCTGTGTTCTTTTTATGAAAGTATTTGTCATTTTGACGGTATTAGATAGTTTTTTTTAGGCATTTTAATGCAGAAACTTTGTTTTGCTAAAGCCCCCAAACAAAAATTAAATCAACAACATTGTTATGAAAGATCCTTGTAAGAGATTGAGAAAAACTGTAAGTAACAGTAAGGGACGAAGCCTAACTTCCACTTCAGTCAAATTTCAACTGTGTCCCATTGATATCCGTGCATGAAGAAAACTCACATACACACTCTAGTAGTACGTCTACTTTCTCCTGTCTTCCTGTACCAGGTGTCTGTAGCAGATGTGAATGACAACCCTCCGCGATTCGAGAGAGAGTTTTACCGGGGTGCGGTCAGAGAGAGTGACCCGCCAGGAGAGGTGGTGTCTGTCCTCAGCACCAAGGACGGAGACACCACGGATAAAAACAAACTGGTCAGCTACCACATCACAGGTTAGTTAGCTAGTTCATATGTTGGTTAGTTAGTATCGAGTGCTGCTTTAGCAGTATGCGTAGGGTCATTGTCCTGCTGGAAGGTGAACCTCCGTCCCGGTCTCAAATCTCTGGAAGACTGAAACAGGTTTCCCTCAAGAATTTCCCTGTATTTAGCACCATCCATCATTCCTTCAAATCTGACCAGTTTCCCTGCCGATTAAAAACATTCCTACAGCATGGTGGTGGCAGCATCATGCTGAGGGGATGTTTCTCATCGGGATGCTGAGGTGTTGGGTTTGTGCCAGACATAGCATTTTCCTTGATGGCCAAAAGCTCAATTTTAGTCTCATCTGACTGGAGTACCTTCTCCCACATGTCTTTTGGTGAACACCAAACATATTTGCTTATTTTTTTCTTTAAGCAATGTCTTTTTTTCTGGCCAGTCTTCCGTAAAGCCCAGCTCTGTGGAGTGTACGGCTTAAAGTGGTCCTATGGACAGATACTCCAATCTCCGCTGTAGAGCTTTGCAGCTCCTCCAGGGTTATCTTTGGTCTCTTTGTTGCCTCTCTGATTAATGGCCTCCTTGCCTGGTCCGTAGGTTTTGGTGGGCGACCCTCTCTTGGCAGGTTTGTTGTGGTGCCATATTCTTTCCATATTATAATAAAGGATTTAATGGTGCTCCGTGGGATGTTCAAAGTTTCAGTTATTTTTTTAATCCCAACCCTGATCTGTACTTCTCCACAACTTTGTCCCTGACCTGTTTGGAGAGCTCTTTGGTCTTCATGGTGCCGCTTGCTTGGTGGTGTTGCAGACTCTGGGGCCTTTCAGAACAGGTGTATATATACTGAGATCATGTGATGGCCTGTCCACCAGAGCTGTTGCAAGACAATTGAATGCACAAACTATCAGAAACCGTCTCGGGGAAGCGCACTTGCGTGCTCATTGTCCTCACCAGGGTTTGACCTGACGACAGTTTGGTGTCTCACGCTGGAGAAGTTCTTCACGGATGAATTCCGGTTTCAACTGTACTGGGCAGGAGGCATTGTGTGGGCGAGCGGTTTGCTGTTGTGAATAGAGTGCCCTATGGTGGCAGTGGGTTTATCATTTGGGCAGGCATAAACTATGGACAATGAATGCAATTACATTTTACCAATGGCAAATGTGAATGCACAGTGATGCCGTGACGAGATCCTGAGGCTCATTGTCGTGCCATTCATCCTCCTCCATCACCTCATGTTTCAGCATGATAATGCACGGTCCCATGTCACTAGGATATGTACACAATTCCTGGATTGCTGAAAACGTCCCAGTTCTTCCATGGCCTGCATACTCACCAGACATGTCACCCATTGAGCATGTTTGGGATGCTCTGGATCGACGTGTATGACACTGTGTTCCAGTTCCCGCCAAAATATCCATCAACTTCGCACAGCCATTGAAGAGGAGTGGGACAACATTCCACAGACCACAATCAACAGCCTGATCAACTCTATGTGAAGGAGATGTGTTGCGCTGCTTGAGGCAAATGGTGATCACACCAGATACGGACTGGTGTTCTGATCCACACCAGATACGGACTGGTGTTCTGATCCACACCAGATACTGACTGGTGTTCTGATCCACACCAGATACGGACTGGTGTTCTGATCCACACCAGATACGGACTGGTGTTCTGATCCACACCAGATACGGACTGGTGTTCTGATCCACACCAGATACGGACTGGTGTTCTGATCCACACCAGATACTGACTGGTGTTCTGATCCACACCAGATACTGACTGGCTTTCTGATCCACACCAGATACTGACTGGTGTTCTGATCCACACCAGATACTGACTGGTGTTCTGATCCACACCAGATACTGACTGGTGTTCTGATCCACACCAGATACTGACTGGTGTTCTGATCCACACCAGATACTGACTGGTGTTCTGATCCACACCAGATACTGACTGGCTTTCTGATCCACACCAGATACTGACTGGTGTTCTGATCCACACCAGATACTGACTGGTGTTCTGATCCACACCAGATACTGACTGGCTTTCTGATCCACACCAGATACTGACTGGTGTTCTGATCCACACCAGATACTGACTGGTGTTCTGATCCACACCAGATACTGACTGGTGTTCTGATCCACACCAGATACTGACTGGTGTTCTGATCCACACCAGATACTGACTGGTGTTCTGATCCACACCAGATACTGACTGGTGTTCTGATCCACACCAGATACTGACTGGTGTTCTGATCCACACCAGATACTGACTGGTGTTCTGATCCACACCAGATACTGACTGGTGTTCTGATCCACACCAGATACTGACTGGTGTTCTGATCCACACCAGATACTGACTGGTGTTCTGATCCACACCAGATACGGACTGGTGTTCTGATCCACACCAGATACTGACTGGTGTTCTGATCCACACCAGATACTGACTGGTGTTCTGATCCACACCAGATACTGACTGGCTTTCTGATCCACACCAGATACTGACTGGTGTTCTGATCCACACCAGATACTGACTGGTGTTCTGATCCACACCCCTACTTTTTTATCTGTGATCAACAGATGCATATCTGTATTCCCAGTCATGTGAAATTCATAGATTAGGTCCTAATTTATTTATTTCAATTGACTGATTTCATTGTATTAACTGTTAGTATGTTAGCTAGCTAGTTATTGTGATAGTGTGTTAGTTAGTATGTTAGCTAGCTAGTTATTGTGATAGTTAGTGTGTTAGTTAGTATGTTAGTTAGCTAGTTAGTATGTTGGTTAGTTAGCTATTTAGTATGTTATTGATTTACTATGTTACTTAGTTAGCTAGTAAATTATTTTGTTTTGTTTGTTAGTATTTTTGGTTAGTTGGTGTGTTGGTTGGTTAGTTAGTTAGTATGTTGGTAAGTTAGTATGTTATGTTAGCTAGTTAGCTAGTTAGTTAGTTCCTTAGTTAGTTAGTATGTTGGCTAGTTAGTCAGTACCAAGCACAAAGGACGATGAAGACAGCTGAGTTTGTGTGCGTGTGTGTATGTGTGAATGTCTAACCTCTCCTCTCACTACAGGTGGTAACCCAGGGGGAGTGTTCAGTATAGCGCTGGTCCAGGGTGAATGGATGGTGGTGGTGCGCGGTCAGCTGGACAGGGAAAAACAGGACTTCTATCTACTCAACATCACCGCCAGCGACGGCCTCTACATCACCCGTACTGCCGTGGAGGTCACTGTCATGGACGCCAACGACAACACACCTGTCTGCAACCAGGTCAGAGGTCAGGGGTCACAGTGTAGAACTAGAACAGATATAATTGTAGAAATAGAACAGATAGAAGGATGTTGTAGGAGAGTCAGTATACTGTAGGAGAAGGGGGAGACATGAAGCAGGGGGAGTCAGTATACTGTAGCAGCAGGGGGAGTCAGTATACTGTAGCAGTAGGGGGAGATAGTATACTGTAGCAGTAGGGGGAGACAGTATACTGTAGCGGTAGGGGGACTCATTATACTGTAGCAGCAGGGGGAGTCAGTATACTGTAGCAGTAGGGGGAGATAGTATACTGTAGCAGTAGGGGGAGACAGTATACTGTAGCAGTAGGGGGAGTCAGTATACTGTAGGAGTAGGGGAGACAGTATACTGTAGCAGTAGGGGGAGTCAGTATACTGTAGCAGTAGGGGAGATAGTATACTGTAGCAGTAGGGGAGACAGTATACTGTAGGAGTAGGGGAGACAGTATACTGTAGGAGTAGGGAGTCAGTATACTGTAGCAGTAGGGGAGTCAGTATACTGTAGCAGTAGGGGAGTCAGTATACTGTAGCAGTAGGGGAGTCAGTATACTGTAGCAGTAGGGGAGACAGTATACTGTAGGAGTAGGGGGAGTCATTATACTGTAGCAGTAGGGGGAGTCAGTATACTGTAGCAGTAGGGGAGTCAGTATACTGTAGGAGTCGGGGAGTCAGTATACTGTAGCAGTAGGGGGAGTCAGTATACTGTAGGAGTAGGGAGTCAGTATACTGTAGGAGTAGGGGAGTCAGTATACTGTAGGAGAAGGGGGAGTCAGTATTCTGTAGGAGTTGGGGAGTCAGTATACTGTAGGAGTAGGGGAGACAGTATACTGTAGCAGTAGGGGGAGTCATTATACTGTAGCAGTAGGGGAGTCAGTATACTGTAGGAGTAGGGGAGTCAGTATACTGTAGCAGTAGGGGAGTCAGTATACTGTAGGAGTAGGGAGTCAGTATACTATAGGAGTAGGGGAGTCAGTATACTGTAGCAGTAGGGAGTCAGTATATACTGTAGGAGTAGGGAGTCAGTATACTGTAGGAGTAGGGGAGACAGTATACTGTAGGAGTAGGAGGAGACAGTATACTGTAGGAGTAGGGGGAGTCAGTATACTGTAGGAGTAGGGGGAGTCAGTATACTGTAGGAGTAGGGGGAGTCAGTATACTGTAGGAGTAGGGGGAGTCAGTATACTGTAGGAGTAGGGAGTCAGTATACTGTAGCAGTAGAGGGAGTCAGTATACTGTAGGAGTAGGGGAGTCAGTATACTGTAGCAGTAGGGGGAGTCAGTATACTGTAGGAGTAGGGGGAGTCAGTATACTGTAGGAGTAGGGGGAGTCAGTATACTGTAGCAGTAGGGGGAGTCAGTATACTGTAGGAGTAGGGGGAGTCAGTGTACTGTAGCAGTAGGGGGAGTCAGTATACTGTAGGAGTAGGGGGAGTCAGTATACTGTAGGAGTAGGGGGAGTCAGTATACTGTAGGAGTAGGGGGAGTCAGTATACTGTAGGAGTAGGGGGAGTCAGTATACTGTAGGAGTAGGGGGAGTCAGTATACTGTAGGAGTAGGGGGAGTCAGTATACTGTAGCAGTAGGGGGAGTCAGTATACTGTAGCAGTAGGGGGAGTCAGTGTACTGTAGGAGTAGGGGGAGTCAGTATACTGTAGCAGTAGGGGGAGTCAGTATACTGTAGGAGTAGGGGGAGTCATTATACTGTAGAAGTAGGGGGGAGTCAGTATACTGTAGGAGTATGGGGAGTCAGTATACTGTAGGAGTAGGGAGTCAGTATACTGTAGGAGGGGGAGTCAGTATACTGTAGGAGTAGGGGGAGTCAGTATACTGTAGGAGTAGGGAGTCAGTATACTGTAGGAGTAGGGGAATCAGTATACTGTAGGAGTAGGGGAGTCAGTATACTGTAGGAGTAGGGGAGTCAGTATACTGTAGGAGTAGAGGGAGTCAGTATACTGTAGAGTAGGGGAGTCAGTATACTGTAGGAGTAGGGAAGTCAATATACTGTAGGAGTAGGGGAGTCAGTATACTGTAGGAGTAGGGGGAGTCAGTATACTGTAGGAGTAGAGGGAGTCAGTATACTGTAGGAGTAGGGGAGTCAGTATACTGTAGGAGTAGGGGAGTCAGTATACTGTAGGAGTAGGGAGTCAGTATACTGTAGGAGTAGGGGAGTCATTATAATGTAGGAGTAGGGGAGTCAGTATACTGTAGCAGTAGGGGAGTCAGTATACTGTAGCAGTAGGGGGAGTCATTATACTGTAGGAGTAGGGGAGTCAGTATACTGTAGGAGTAGGGGAGTCAGTATACTGTAGGAGTAGGGGAGTCAGTGTACTGTAGGAGTAGGGGGAGTCAGTATACTGTAGGAGTAGGGAGTCAGTATACTGTAGGAGTAGGGGAGTCAGTATACTGTAGGAGTAGGGGAGTCAGTATACTGTAGGAGTAGGGGAGTCAGTATACTGTAGGAGTAGGGGGAGTCAGTATACTGTAGGAGTAGGGGGAGTCAGTATACTGTAGGAGTAGGGGGAGTCAGTATACTGTAGGAGTAGGGGAGTCAGTATACTGTAGGAGTAGGGGAGTCAGTATACTGTAGGAGTAGGGGAGTCAGTATACTGTAGGAGTAGGGGAGTCAGTATACTGTAGGAGTAGAGAGAGTCAGTATACTGTAGGGAGAGGGGAGTCAGTATACTGTAGGAGTAGGGGGAGTCAGTATACTGTAGGAGTAGGGGGAGTCAGTATACTGTAGGAGTAGGGGGAGTCAGTATACTGTAGGAGTAGGGGGAGTCAGTATACTGTAGGAGTAGGGGGAGTCAGTATACTGTAGGAGTAGGGGGAGTCAGTGTACTGTAGGAGTAGGGGGAGTCAGTGTACTGTAGGAGTAGGGGGAGTCAGTATACTGTAGGAGTAGGGGGAGTCAGTGTACTGTAGGACATGGTAATTTTGGAGAAGACAGAGTTGTTTTATGTGTATGTGTTTTCAGGTGGTTCCTCCTTGGGGCCATATGGGGTTAATGATACTTGTGTTAATGTTTTTGCGTGCGCCTGTCCATGTGTGTGTGCATATCTCCCTAGGCGGTCTACCGCGTGACCTTCCCTGAGGACATGCCCCCTAACCAGGGCATTCTGACTGTAGGGGCATCTGACGCAGACACAGGCACCAGTGCTGAGATACAGTATTCTCTTTTTGGGATCGGAGTAGAGGACTTCTATATGGACGCAAACACTGGTATGAACACGCACACACACACACACACACACACACGCAAACACTGGTATGAACAAGCACACACACACAAAAACACTGGTATGAACAAGCACACACACACACACACGCAAACACTGGTATGAACGCACACACACACAAACACTGGTATGAACACACACACACACAATCACTGGTATGAACACGCACACACACACACACACAATCACTGGTATGAACACACACACACACACAAACACTGGTATGAACACACACACACACACACACACAAACACTGGTATGAACACACACACACACACACACACACACACACTCACACACACACACACACACACACACACACACACACACGCGCACACACACACACACACACACACACACACACACACACACACACACACACACACACACACACACACACACACACACACACACACACACACACACACACACACACACACACACACACACACACACTCACACACACACACACACACACACACACACACACACACACACACACACACACACACACACACACACACACACACACACACACACACACACACACACACACACACACACACACACACACACACACAAACATCTTCTTCTTCTATCTAGGTGACATGAAGACAGCGACGGTGATGGACCGTGAGATGACCTCCAGCTACAAGTTGATCGCCCAGGCAACCGACGGGGGCGGGCTCTTCTGTCGCTCCGAGGTCTCTGTCACGCTATTGGATGTCAACGACAACCCGCCCTCCTTTTTTTCCAGCCAATACTTGGCCAACATTTATGAGAACGCCGCCCCCAAAGCACTGCTGACACGCTTACAAGCCAGTGACCCTGACGAAGGTGTGTGTGTGTGTTTGTGTGTTTGTGTGTTTGTGTGTGTGTGTGTCTGCCAAGACATTTACGGTTGTAGATGACAGTACTTCTAGGTCTCAGAGCGACCAATCGTGACTAAGCTAACAGGCTAACATGATCCCTCCACTCTTAGTCAGGGTTAGAATTAGGATGGTCTCCACCACGATGATTGGTGGTCTACACAGTGATGACCTCTAGGTTAGAGGTTAGTGTTTAGCTAGCTGCTAGGCTAACAGTCTGGTCTCTGTCTGGTTTAGCTAACATGATCCCTCCACTCTTAGTCAGGTTTAGGAGGGTCTAGCTAGGCTAACAGTCTGGTCTCTGTCTGGTTTAGCTAACATGATCCCTCCACTCTTAGTCAGGTTTAGGAGGGTCTAGCTAGGCTAACAGTCTGGTCTCTGTCTGGTTTAGCTAACAGGCTAACATGATCCCTCCACTCTCAGTCAAGTTTAGGAGGGTCTAGCTAGGCTAACAGGCTATCATGATCCTTCCACTCTCAGTCAGGGATAGAATTAGGAGGGTCTAGCTAGGCTAACAGGCTAACATGATCCCTCCACTCTCAGTCATGTTTAGGAGGGTCTAGCTTGGCTAACAGTCTGGTCTCTGTCTGGTTTAGCTAACATGATCCCTCCACTCTCAGTCAGGTTTAGGAGGGTCTAGCTAGGCTAACAGGCTGGTCTCTGTCTGGTTTAGCTAACATGATCCCTCCACTCTCAGTCAGGTTTAGGAGGGTCTAGCTAGGCTAACAGACTGGTCTCTGTCTGGTTTAGCTAACATGATCCCTCCACTCTCAGTCAGGTTTAGGAGGGTCTAGCTAGGCTAACAGGCTGTGTATTGTAACTCTGTGTATTGTGTCTGTGGTTTCCTCCAGGTCCAAACCGTACAGTGGTGTACTCCCTGGTAGACTCCGCAGACGGGTTCTTCTCTATAGATCCAGTATCAGGCGTGGTGGTTCTGGAGAAAGCCCTGGACAGAGAGACCAGAGACTCCTACAGGGTCAGGATCCAGGCCTCCGACCGCTCCGGACTGCAGGGGGCGCTATCCTCACAGGTCAGTTATATGATAGGATACAGGTCAGTTATATGATAGGACACAGGTCAGTGATATGATAGGACACAGGTCACTTATATGATAGGACACAGGGCAGTTATATGATAGGACACAGGTCAGTTATATGACAGGATACAGGTCAGTTATATGATAGGACACAGGTCAGTTATATGATAGGACACAGGTCAGTGATATGATAGGACACAGGTCAGTGATATGATAGGACACAGGTCAGTTATATGATAGGACACAGGTCAGTGATATGATAGGACACAGGTCAGTGATATGATAGGACACAGGTCAGTTATATGATAGGACACAGGTCAGTTATATGATAAGACACAGGTCAGTTATATGATAGGACACAGGTCAGTTATATGATAAGACACAGGTCAGTTATATGATAGGACACAGGTCAGTTATATGATAAGACACAGGTCAGTTATATGATAGGACACAGGTCAGTTATATGATAAGACACAGGTCAGTTATATGATAAGACACAGGTCAGTTATATGATAGGACACAGGTCAGTTATATGATAAGAAACAGGTCAGTGATATGATAAGAAACAGGTCAGTTATATGATAGGACACAGGTCAGTTATATGATAGGACACAGGTCAGTTATATGATAGGACACAGGTCAGTTATATGATAAGAAACAGGTCAGTTATATGATAAGACACAGGTCAGTTATATGATAGGACACAGGTCAGTTATATGATAGGACACAGGTCAGTTATATGATAGGACACAGGTCAGTTATATGATAGGACACAGGTCAGTTATATGATAGGACACAGGTCAGTTATATGATAGGACACAGGTCAGTGATATGATAGGACACAGGTCGGCGATATGATAGGACACAGGTCAGTGATATGATAGGATACAGGTCAGTTATATGATAGGACACAGGTCAGTGATATGATAGGACACAGGTCAGTGATATGATAAGAAACAGGTCCGTTATATGATAGGATACAGGTCAGTTATATGATAGGACACAGGTCAGTTATATGATAGGACACAGGTCAGTTATATGATAGGACACAGGTCAGTTATATGATAGGACACAGGTCAGTTATATGATAGGACACAGGTCAGTGATATGATAGGACACAGGTCAGTTATATGATAGGACACAGGTCAGTGATATGATAGGATACAGGTCAGTGATATGATAGGATACAGGTCAGTTATATGATAGGACACAGGTCAGTTATATGATAGGACACAGGTCAGTGATATGATAGGACACAGGTCAGTGATATGATAGGACACAGGTCAGTTATATGATAGGACACAGGTCAGTGATATGATAGGATACAGGTCAGTGATATGATAGGACACAGGTCAGTGATATGATAGGACACAGGTCAGTTATATGATAAGAAACAGGTCAGTGATATGATAAGAAACAGGTCAGTTATATGATAGGACACAGGTCAGTTATATGATAGGACACAGGTCAGTTATATGATAGGACACAGGTCAGTGATATGATAAGAAACAGGTCAGTGATATGATAGGACACAGGTCAGTTATATGATAGGACACAGGTCAGTTATATGATAGGACACAGGTCAGTTATATGATAGGACACAGGTCAGTGATATGATAGGACGCAGGTCAGTGATATGATAGGACACATGTCAGTTATATGATAGGACACAGGTCAGTGATATGATAGGTCAGTTATATGATAGGGCACAGGTCAGTGATATGATAGGACACAGGTCAGTGATATGATAGGATACAGGTCAGTAATATGATAGGACACAGGTCAGTTATATGATAAGAAACAGGTCAGTTATATGATAGGACACAGGTCAGTTATATGATAGGACACAGGTCAGTTATATGATAGGACACAGGTCAGTTATATGATAAGACACAGGTCAGTTATATGATAGGACACAGGTCAGTTATATGATAGGATACAGGTCAGTTATATGATAGGACACAGGTCAGTTATATGATAGGACACAGGTCAGTTATATGATAGGACACAGGTCAGTTATATGATAGGACACAGGTCAGTTATATGATAAGAAACAGGTGCAGTTGTTGGAACGAACTCTTCCATACATTTAAATGGTCTGTCGAAGTCAAGGTTTCCCGAACAGGATTCATATCGTAATGGTTAGATTTCCTGTCTGTGGATCAGAACGTTGTGGGTTCACCTCCCGGTAGAGGTATTTCGACCATGATTTTGATAAACCTCTCAGGTTTGTGGTGCTGTAAAAACTTGGTAGAGCATGGGTGGAGTAGGCATTGTGTTGCTCATGTGAATTTCCTTTCTTTTTAGGCTTCAGACCAATGCCTATTCTCACCTAAAACCTAGTTTTAGTTTTTAATATGATAGAACACAGGTCAGTTACATGCAAGGACACAGTCCCTCTGCACAGACTCCACACAGAACTGAGTCTGTGTTTCTATTAGCCAGCAGGGGGCACTACCTTCACAGGGTGATACAATCTGACCAATGATAGCTGTTGGTTTTTGGAATTGAGGACTATTTAGCTGAATTGTACTGAACCAGCCTGATGATTGGTAGAGATGGAATGAGTTGTTCCGTACCTTTTGCCGGTGCTTTTAAATGTAGTCTTCTGAAAAGTTTCTCGTCTCGTACCAATGCTTTAAACGTAATATGAATATTGAAGCTAAGATTATGTATGTGTGTGTGTTAGTGAATCTTGAAGCTTGGTATGTCTGTGTGTGTGTGTTAGTGAATCTTGAAGCTTGGATTATGTACGTGTGTGTGTGTTAGTGAATCTTGAAGCTTGGTATGTCTGTGTGTGTGTGTTAGTGAATCTTGAAGCTTGGATTATGTCTGTGTGTGTGTGTTAGTGAATCTTGAAGCTTGGATTATGTCTGTGTGTGTGTGTTAGTGAATCTTGAAGCTTGGTATGTCTGTGTGTCTGTTAGTGAAGCTTGGTATGTCTGTGTGTCTGTTAGTGAAGCTTGGGTTATGTATGTGTGTGTGTTAGTGAATCTTGAAGCTTGGTATGTCTGTGTGTGTGTTAGTGAATCTTGAAGCTTGGTATGTCTGTGTGTGTGTTAGTGAATCTTGAAGCTTGGTATGTCTGTGTGTGTGTTAGTGAATCTTGAAGCTTGGTATGTCTGTGTGTGTGTGTTAGTGAATCTTGAAGATTGGTATGTCTGTGTGTGTCTGTTAGTGAAGCTTGGTATGTCTGTGTGTCTGTTAGTGAAGCTTGGTATGTCTGTCTGTCTGTTAGTGAATCTTGAAGCTTGGTATGTCTGTGTGTGTGTGTGTTTATGTGTTTTTGCGTTGTTCTTGTTCCTAACAGGTGGATCTGACAGTAGTGGTGTTGGACGTCAACGACAACCCCCCGGTGTTCCAGAGGCGTGACTACACCGTCACCGTGCCCGAGGACGTTGCCATGGGAACAGAGATCCTGCGGCTGTCGGCCACCAGTGACGACATTGGGGCAAACGCTGAGGTCATGTACAGCATCAGGGCTGGCAATGAACTGGGGAAGTTTCAGATTGACAGAACTCTGGGTGAGTAGGAGGGTAGGTGGGTGTATAATTTCCTTGACTTCAAGGTACTTAAAAACATTGTGTGTGTGTGTGTGGGTGGGTGTGTGTGTGTGTGTGTGTGTGTGTGTGTGTGTGTGTGTGTGTGTGTGTGTGTGTGTGTGTGTGTGTGTGTGTGTGTGTGTGTGTGTGTGTGTGTGTAGGCTCCATCTCAGTAGTTGATGACATGGACTTTGAGGTGTGTAAGGACTACTTCCTGACTATAGAGGCTTGGGACGGCGGGGCCCCGCCCCTCAGCACTGCTACCATGGTAACCATAGAACTGATGGACGTCAACGACAACGCTCCAGCCTTCAGTCAGGATATCTACAACGTGCTGGTCAGCGAGGACGCATCAGTCGGACAGACTATCACCAGGGTGAGTGTGTGGGTGGGTGGGTCAGGTGGGGTGGTGTGGGTGGGTGGTTGTGTCAGTTGGGTGTGGGTGGTTGGGTGGTTGGGTGGGTGGGTGTGTCAGTTGGGTGTGGGTGGGTGGTTGTGTCAGTTGGGTGTGGGTGGTTGGGTGTGGGTGGGTGGTTGTGTCAGTTGGGTGTGGGTGGTTGGGTGGTTGGGTGGTTGGGTGTGGGTGGGTGGTTGTGTCAGTTGGGTGTGGGTGGGTGGGTGGGTGGTTGGGTGTGGGTGGGTGGTCGGTTTGAAAACCCACCTTTTTACCTGTCCCTTAATTGAGGATTTCACTATTATTATGTTATTGATCTATTATATTTGTATTAATCACTTTTATGTATCTATTGTATCGATCTATTGATCTATTGTATTGTATCTATTGTATCTATTGTATCTATTGTATCTATTGTATCTATTGTATCTATTGTATCTATTGTATCTATTGTATCTATTGTATCTATTGTATTGACCTATTGTATCTATTGTATCTATTGTGTTGACCTATTGTATCTATTGTATCTATTGTGTCTATTGTATCTATTGTATCTATTGTATCTATTGTATCTATTGTATCTATTGTATCTATTGTGTCTATTGTATCTATTGTATCTATTGTATCTATTGTGTATATTGTATCTATTGTATCTATTGTGTCTATTGTGTCTATTGTGTCTATTGTATCTATTGTGTCTATTGTATCTATTGTATCTATTGTATCTATTGTATCTATTGTATCTATTGTATCTATTGTATTGACCTATTGTATCTATTGTATCTATTGTACCTATTGTATCTATTGTATCTATTGTATTGACCTATTGTATCTATTGTATCTATTGTATCTATTGTATCTATTGTATCTATTGTGTCTATTGTATTGACCTATTGTATCTATTGTATCTATTGTATCTATTGTATCTATTGTATTGACCTATTGTATCTATTGTATCTATTGTATCTATTGTATTGACCTATTGTATCTATTGTATCTATTGTATCTATTGTATCTATTGTATCTATTGTATTGACCTATTGTATCTATTGTATCTATTGTATCTATTGTATCTATTGTATTGACCTATTGTATCTATTGTATCTATTGTATCTATTGTATCTATTGTATTGACCTATTGTATCTATTGTATCTATTGTATCTATTGTATCTATTGTATCTATTGTATCTATTGTATTGACCTATTGTATCTATTGTATCTATTGTATCTATTGTATTGACCTATTGTATCTATTGTATCTATTGTATCTATTGTATCTATTGTATCTATTGTATCTATTGTATTGACCTATTGTATCTATTGTATCTATTGTATCTATTGTATCTATTGTATCTATTGTATCTATTGTATCTATTGTATCTATTGTATTGACCTATTGTATCTATTGTATCTATTGTATCTATTGTATCTATTGTATTGACCTATTGTATCTATTGTATCTATTGTATCTATTGTACCTATTGTATCTATTGTATCTATTGTATTGACCTATTGTATCTATTGTATCTATTGTATTGACCTATTGTATCTATTGTATCTATTGTATCTATTGTATTGACCTATTGTATCTATTGTATCTATTGTATCTATTGTATTGACCTATTGTATCTATTGTATCTATTGTATCTATTGTATCTATTGTATCTATTGTATCTATTGTATCTATTGTATCTAGTGTATCTATTGTATCTATTGTATCTATTGTATCTATTGTATCTATTGTATCTATTGTATTGACCTATTGTATCTATTGTATCTATTGTATCTATTGTATCTATTGTATCTATTGTATCTATTGTATCTATTGTATTGACCTATTGTATCTATTGTATCTATTGTATCTATTGTATCTATTGTATCTATTGTATCTATTGTATCTATTGTATCTATTGTATCTATTGTATCTATTGTATTGACCTATTGTATCTATTGTATCTATTGTATCTATTGTATCTATTGTATTGACCTATTGTATCTATTGTATCTATTGTATTGACCTATTGTATCTATTGTATCTATTGTATCTATTGTATCTATTGTATCTATTGTATCTATTGTATCTATTGTATTGACCTATTGTATCTATTGTATCTATTGTATCTATTGTATCTATTGTGTCTATTGTATCTATTGTATCTATTGTATCTATTGTATCTATTGTATCTATTGTATCTATTGTATCTATTGTATCTATTGTATTGACCTATTGTATCTATTGTATCTATTGTATCTATTGTATCTATTGTATCTATTGTATCTATTGTATCTATTGTATCTATTGTGTCTATTGTATCTATTGTATCTATTGTATCTATTGTGTATATTGTATCTATTGTGTATATTGTATCTATTGTGTCTATTGGGAAGGACTGCCCGTTCCATGATCTCGCCATCACGGTTGACAACTCCATTGTGTCCTCCTCCCAGAGCGCTAAGAACCTTGGCGTGATCCTGGACAACACCCTGACGTTCTCAACTAACATCAAGGCGGTGTCCCGTTCCTGTAGGTTCATGCTCTACAACATCCGCAGAGTACGACCCTGCCTCACACAGGAAGCGGCGCAGGTCCTAATCCAGGCACTTGTCATCTCCCGTCTTGATTACTGCAACTCGCTGTTGGCTGGGCTCCCTGCCTGTGCCATTAAACCCCTACAACTCATCCAGAACGCCGCAGCCCGTCTGGTGTTCAACCTTCCCAAGTTCTCTCACGTCACCCCGCTCCTCCGCTCTCTCCACTGGCTTCCAGTTGAAGCTCGCATCCGCTACAAGACCATGGTGCTCGCCTACGGAGCTGTGAGGGGAACGGCACCTCAGTACCTCCAGGCTCTGATCAGGCCCTACACCCAAACAAGGGCACTGCGTTCATCCACCTCTGGCCTGCTCGCCTCCCTACCACTGAGGAAGTACAGTTCCCGCTCAGCCCAGTCAAAACTGTTCGCTGCTCTGGCCCCCAATGGTGGAACAAACTCCCTCACGACGCCAGGACAGCGGAGTCAATCACCACCTTCCGGAGACACCTGAAACCCCACCTCTTCAAGGAATACCTAGGATAGGGTAAGTAAGGGTAAGTAATCCTTCTCACCCCCCTTCTCCCCCAACAAGATTTAGATGCAAGTGGCTGTTCCACTGGTTGTCATAAGGTGTATGCACCAATTTGTAAGTCGCTCTGGATAAGAGCGTCTGCTAAATGACTTAAATGTAAATGTAATGTAATGTATTGTATCTATTGTATCTAGTGTATCTATTGTATCTATTGTATCTAGTGTATCTATTGTATCTATTGTATATATTGTATCTATTGTATCTAGTGTATCTATTGTATCTATTGTATCTATTGTATCTATTGTATCTATTGTATCTATTGTATCTATTGTATCTATTGTATCTATTGTGTCTATTGTGTCTATTGTATCTATTGTATCTATTGTATCTATTGTATTGACCTATTGTATTGACATATTGTATCTATTGTATCTATTGTATCTATTGTATTGTATCTATTGTATCTATTGTATCTATTGTGTCTATTGTGTCTATTGTATCTATTGTATCTATTGTATCTATTGTATTGACCTATTGTATTGATCTCTTGTATTGATCTACTGTATTGATATATTGTATTGATCTCTTGTATTGATCTACTGTATTGATATATTGTATTGATCTCTTGTATTGATCTACTGTATTGATATATTGTATTGATCTCTTGTATTGATCTACTGTATTGATATATTGTATTGATCTCTTGTATTGCCTTCTGTTGTTTCTATCTCCTCTATTTTACTGTCAATTGTGTTGTGACTTTCAATTCACTTTAAATAGTCAAATATCTTATTTGATGTGTGTGTGTGTGTGTGTGTGTGTGTGTGTGTGTGTGTGTGTGTGTGTGTGTGTGTGTGTGTGTGTGTGTGTGTGTGTGTGTGTGTGTGTGTGTGTGTGTGTGTGTGTGTGTGTGTGTGTGTACAGTTGCTAGCGGAGGACCTGGACAGCCAGGTGAACGGGCGAATCACTTACTCCATCCTCCGTGGTGACCGTGGCAACCAGTTCTGGATCGACCCGGTAACGGGACTACTCAAAGTCAACAAGAGACTGGACCGGGAGGAGGTGAGAACACACACACACAGACACCGGTGAGAGAGATTTTTGTTCCGAACCTCCCTGCATATTGAATTGTATTTTGGCATAATAATTAGTGAAACATGATACTAGGTAGTGAGACAGGATACTAGGTAGTGAGACAGGATACTAAGAAGTGAGACAGGATAGTAGGTAGTGAGACAGGATAGTAGGTAGTGAGACAGGATACTAGGTAGTGAGACAGGATACTAGGTAGTGAGACAGGATACTAGGAAGTGAGACAGGATAGTAGGTAGTGAGACAGGATACTAGGTAGTGAGACAGGATAGTAGGTAGTGAGACAGGATACTAGGTAGTGAGACAGGATAGTAGGTAGTGAGACAGGATACTAAGTAGTGAGACAGGATACTAGGTAGTGAGACAGGATAGTAGGTAGTGAGACAGGATACTAGGTAGTGAGACAGGATAGTAGGTAGTGAGACAGGATACTAGGTAGTGAGACAGGATAGTAGGTAGTGAGACAGGATAGTAGGTAGTGAGACAGGATAGTAGGTAGTGAGACAGGATACTAGGTAGTGAGACAGGATAGTAGGTAGTGAGACAGGATACTAGGTAGTGAGACAGGATACTAGGTAGTGAGACAGGATAGTAGGTAGTGAGACAGGATAGTAGGTAGTGAGACAGGATACTAGGTAGTGAGACAGGATACTAGGTAGTGAGACAGGATAGTAGGTAGTGAGACAGGATAGTAGGTAGTGAGACAGGATAGTAGGTAGTGAGACAGGATACTAGGTAGTGAGACAGGATAGTAGGTAGTGAGACAGGATAGTAGGTAGTGAGACAGGATAGTAGGTAGTGAGACAGGATACTAGGTAGTGAGACAGGATAGTAGGTAGTGAGACAGGATAGTAGGTAGTGAGACAGGATACTAAGTAGTGAGACAGGATACTAGGTAGTGAGACAGGATAGTAGGTAGTGAGACAGGATACTAAGTAGTGAGACAGGATACTAGGTAGTGAGACAGGATAGTAGGTAGTGAGACAGGATACTAAGTAGTGAGACAGGATACTAGGTAGTGAGACAGGATAGTAGGTAGTGAGACAGGATAGTAGGTAGTGAGACAGGATAGTAGGTAGTGAGACAGGATACTAAGTAGTGAGACAGGATACTAGGTAGTGAGACAGGATAGTAGGTAGTGAG
>NW_026282741.1:437500-450000 GCF_023373465.1 Oncorhynchus keta
TTCTACTTTGTCTTATTCCTCTTCTTCTTCTCCTTCTGCTTCTTCTTCTTCTTCTTCTGCTTCTTCTTCGTCTTCTTCTGTTTCTTCTTCGTCTTCTTCGTCTTCTTCTTCTTCTTCTTCTTCTTCTGCTTCTTCTTCTTCTTCTTCTGCTTCTTCTACTTCGTCTTCGTCTTCTTCTTCTTCTCTTCTTCTTCTGCTTATTCTTCGTCTTCTTCTTCATCTTCTTCTGCTTCTTCTTCTTCTTCTTCTTCTTCTTCTTCTTCTTCTTCTTCTGCTTCTTCTGCTTCTTCTTCGTCTTCTTCTTCTCTTCTTCTTCTGCTTCTTCTTCTCTTCTTCTTCTGCTTCTTCTTCTCTTCTTCTTCTGCTTCTTCTTCGTCTTCTTCTTCTCTTCTTCTTCTGCTTCTTCTTCTCTTCTTCTCTGTCTCACTCCTCCAGGCCAGTGACAGCGGTAAGCCCCGTCTCTCCTCCTCTTGCTGGGTCTTCGTCAGGGTAGTCGGAGACAGCCAGTACAGACCCTCTGTCAACCCATTGGACATCTACATCGTCACGGCAACAGACTCCTATCCCGGCGGCCCGATCGGCCGGATATACGCCTCCGACCGCGATGTCACAGACGTGTTGTCCTTTACCCAGACGCCTTTGCAGCAGCGGAATCCATTCAAGATCAACAGGCAGGACGGCAGTGTAGTGGCCGTGGCTGGACTGGAGCCTGGCAGGTACACAGTAGTGGAGGCTGCTTAGGAGAGACCGGTTCAGTGTAGTGGCCGTGGCTGGACTGGAGCCTGGCAGGTACACAGTAGTGGAGGCTGCTTAGGAGAGACCGGTTCAGTGTAGTGGCCGTGGCTGGACTGGAGCCTGGCAGGTACACAGTAGTGGAGGCTGCTTAGGAGAGACCGGTTCAGTGTAGTGGCCGTGGCTGGACTGGAGCCTGGCAGGTACACAGTAGTGGAGGCTGCTTAGGAGAGACCGGTTCAGTTTAGTGGCCGTGGCTGGACTGGAGCCTGGCAGGTACACAGTAGTGGAGGCTGCTTAGGAGAGACCGGTTCAGTGTAGTGGCCGTGGCTGGACTGGAGCCTGGCAGGTACACAGTAGTGGAGGCTGCTTAGTAGAGACCGGTTCAGTGTAGTGGCCGTGGCTGGACTGGAGCCTGGCAGGTACACAGTAGTGGAGGCTGCTTAGGAGAGACCGGTTCAGTTTAGTGGCCGTGGCTGGACTGGAGCCTGGCAGGTACACAGTAGTGGAGTCTGCTTAGGAGAGACCGGTTCAGTGTAGTGGCCGTGGCTGGACTGGAGCCTGGCAGGTACACAGTAGTGGAGGCTGCTTAGGAGAGACCGGTTCAGTGTAGTGGCCGTGGCTGGACTGGAGCCTGGCAGGTACACAGTAATGGAGGCTGCTTAGGAGAGAACGGTTCATAATAATGGCCGGAACAGATGGAATGGCATCAAACACCAGGAAACCATGGAAACCATGGAAACCATGGAAACCATGTGTTTGATGTATTTGATTCCATTCCACTAGTTCTGATTCAGTCATTACCACAAGCCTGTTCTCCCCAATTAAGGTGCCACCAGCCTCCTGTGGTACACACACAGACACACAGACAGATACACACTCTCTGAGCTGTTTGTCGGTCTCTCTCCCCAGGTATCAGTGTAACGCTACTGTGAGTGACGGTCGATACTCTGTCCCAGTGGTCGTAACAGTCGTGGTTGAACAGGTGACTGACGATCTCCTCCGTAGCGCCATCACCCTGAGGTTTTCCTCGCTGACCCCTGAAGACCTGCTGGGGCGTCATCTTAATAATATCAAGCAGGTTTGTGTGTCATCTTGAGATTCCCCTCCCTGACCCCTTGAACCAGCTGCTGGGATCTCAGTAACATCAGGAAAAAGGGAAACTAAATGGTTGACTGATCTGACAATCTGCCCTTGAAACCTTGAGCAAGGCACTTCACCCACTTCACCCATAGCAACTGCCCCAGTGCTGCCACCCTGTGTATCAATCAGGTGTGCTCATAGCATTTAGAAACTGCTCCAGGGGTTAGGTTTAGTATTTAGTACCAGGGGTTAGTACCAGGGGTTAGGTTTAGTACCAGGGATTAGTACGAGGGGTTAGGTTTAGTACCAGGGATTATGGTTAGTACCAGGGATTAGTACCACGGTTTAGTACCAGGGGTTGGTACCAGGGGTTAGGTTTAGTACCAGGGGTTAGGTTGGGTACCAGGGGTTAGGGTTAGTACCAGGGGTTAGTACCAGGGGTTAGGGTTAGTACCAGGGATTGGTACCAGGGGTTAGGTTTAGTACCAGGGGTTAGGTTTAGTACCAGGGGTTAGGGTTAGTACCAGGGGTTAGGTTTAGTACCAGGGGTTAGGTTTAGTACCAGGGGTTAGGTTTAGTACCAGGGATTAGTACCAGGGGTTTTAATTCTTTATATTTATTTGACCTTTATTTAACCAGGCAAGTCAGTTAAGAACACATTCTTATTTTCAATGACGGCCTGGGAACAGTGGGTTAACTGCCTGTTCAGGGGCAGAATGACAGATTTGTACCTTGTCAGCTCGGGGGTTTGAACTCGCAACCTTCCGGTTACTAGTCCAACGCTCTAACCACTAGGCTACGCTGCCGCCCCAGCGGGATAATATAAGGATTAGGATTGTTTCTCCAACCTCTCCTGGTTTGTGTTCTGTATCTGTTTTCTGTCCTGGAAGGGAAGAGAAAAAACTATTTAGAAAATTATTACTAACTTTGTTTTAACTAATAAAGTTTATAACTAATACAGTTTTTATCTTTTAAAAAAGAGGCTGCGTGGCGTAGTCGGCTGGGGTTCATCGTCGCTTGAGCAACAACAGGACCCTCTGCACATTCTCGGTGTGCAGCCGATGTCAGAGGGCATCGACCTACTCCTGGCCATGGAGAGACCAGAGGGGGAAGGAGAGGGTGGAGGCTACCTAACCTCACAGGAGCTGATCCTCAGGATGGGGGAGGCGGGGTGGAGAGGGGAAGGGAGAGGACAGGGAGGGGAGTCGGCTACAGGAGGCCAGAGAGGGCAGCTCCAGGGTGTCCTGGCCGGGGCGGAGGTGCTGGCACCAGCCTGCTCAGGGGAGCTTGACTGCGGGGACAGAGTGTGCGAGCAGGCCCTGGTGGTGGAGGGTGGAGCGATGGTCACCTACAGCACCCCGACAGTCAGCTTCATCAGCCCACGATACAGCCGCATGGAGACATGCACCTGCCCAGGTCAGTACACACACAGCCTATTTTCATCATTAGATCATTTCAGCTATATCTTTCTAACCCCCACTCTGTACTTTCTCGTCCCTCTATTATGTCTCTCTTTACCCCCCTCCTAGTAGGTACCTGTCCCAACCCCGTAGAGGAGCAGTGTGAGGGACAATCCTGTCCTATAGACATGCAGTGTGTTCGTTCCAGCCCCACAGCGCCCTCTGTCTGCCAGTGTCTGCCTGACAGGATGGACCAGTGTGCAGGTGATAATATTGTTTATATGAAGGGATTGGAAGGAGGAAGCCCTCCCCTACCCTCCTATAGGTTAACTCCAACCCTGTTCCTGGAGAGAGACCCTCCTATAGGTTAACTCCAACCCTGTTCCTGGAGAGAGACCCTCCTATAGGTTAACTCCAACCCTGTTCCTGGAGAGAGACCCTCCTGTAGGTTTTAACTCCAACCCTGTTCCTGGAGAGACCCTCCTGTAGGTTTTAACTCCAACCCTGTTCCTGGAGAGAGACCCTCCTGTAGGTTTTAACTCCAACCCTGTTCCTGGAGAGAGACCCTCCTGTAGGTTTTAACTCCAACCCTGTTCCTGGAGAGAGACCCTCCTGTAGGTTTTAACTACAACCGTGTTCCTGGGGATACCCTCCTGTAGGTTTTAACTCCAACCCTGTTCCTGGAGAGAGACCCTCCTGTAGGTTTTAACTCCAACCCTGTTCCTGGAGAGAGACCCTCCTGTAGGTTTTAACTCCAACCCTGTTCCTGGAGAGAGACCCTCCTGTAGGTTTTAACTCCAACCCTGTTCCTGGAGAGAGACCCTCCTATAGGTTAACTCCAACCCTGTTCCTGGAGAGAGACCCTCCTGTAGGTTTTAACTCCAACCCTGTTCCTGGAGAGAGACCCTCCTGTAGGTTTTAACTACAACCGTGTTCCTGGGGATACCCTCCTGTAGGTTTTAACTCCAACCCTGTTCCTGGAGAGAGACCCTCCTGTAGGTTTTAACTACAACCGTGTTCCTGGGGATACCCTCCTGTAGGTTTTAACTCCAACCCTGTTCCTGGAGAGAGACCCTCCTGTAGGTTTTAACTCCAACCCTGTTCCTGGAGATCTACTCTCCTGTAGGTTTTAACTCCAACCCTGTTCCTGGAGAGAGACCCTCCTGTAGGTTTTAACTCCAACCCTGTTCCTGGAGATCTACTCTCCTGTAGGTTTTAACTCCAACCCTGTTCCTGGAGAGAGACCCTCCTGTAGGTTTTAATTCCAACCCTGTTCCTGGAGAGAGACCCTCCTGTAGGTTTTAACTCCAACCCTGTTCCTGGAGATCTACCCTCCAGTAGGCTTTAACTCCAACCCTGTTCCTGGAGAGAGACCCTCCTGTAGGTTTTAACTACAACCCTGTTCCTGGAGAGAGACCCTCCTGTAGGCTTTAACACCAACCCTGTTCCTGGAGAGAGATCCTCCTGTAGGTTTTAACTACAACCCTGTTCCTGGAGATCTACCCTCCAGTAGGCTTTAACTCCAACCCTGTTCCTGGAGAGAGATCTTCCTGTAGGCTTTAACTCCAACCCTGTTCCTGGAGAGAGACCCTCCTGTAGGCTTTAACACCAACCCTGTTCCTGGAGATCTACCCTCCAGTAGGCTTTAACTCCAACCCTGTTCCTGGAGAGAGATCCTCCTGTAGGCTTTAACACCAACCCTGTTCCTGGAGACATTGAGGTCGATGCGAAAGTATTCAGACCCTTTGACTTTTTGCCCATTTTGTTACGTTACAGACGTATTCTAAAATGTATTAAATAATAAAATGTACTCATCAAACTATACACAATACCCTATAATGAAATATGAAGAAAAAAAATGCAAATGTATTAAAATTAAAAACAGCAATGTGACTCAGAACCTGGATTTGGCCTTATGTAGCAAAATTTGATATTGTGTTTTTTACATTGGATAAAAGTGGTATCTAGTGAAGAGCTCTTCTTTGTCTCCACCCATTCAGCATCGTTCAGACCCTCTTAAGCCTTTATTTTTTTTATTTTTTTATTTTACCTTTATTTAACTAGGCAAGTCAGTTAAGAACAAATTCTTATTTTCAATGACGGCCTAGGAACAGTGGGTTAACTGCCTGTTCAGGGGCAGAACGACAGATTTGTACCTTGTCAGCTCGGGGGTTTGAACTTGCAACCTTCCGGTTACTAGTCCAATGCTCTAACCACTAGGCTACACTGCCGCCCCGCCCATTAGTCTCGCCCAGTCAGCATCGTTCACACCCTCTTAAGCCTTTAGCCACGCCCATTCAGCATCGTTCACACCCTCTTAAGCCTTTAGCCCCGCCCATCTCGTTTCCCTCTCAGAGCGTTCAGAGCACACAGTTGACTCCCTAGCCCCGCCCATCTCGTTTCCCTCTCAGAGCGTTCAGAGCACACAGTTGACTCCCTAGCCCCAACCATCTCGTTTCGCTCTCAGAGCGTTCAGAGCACACAGTTGACTCCCTAGCCCCAACCATCTCGTTTTGCTCTCAGAGCGTTCAGAGCACACAGTTGACTCCCTAGCCCCAACCATCTCGTTTCGCTCTCAGAGCGTTCAGAGCACACAGTTGACTCCCTAGCCCCGCCCATCTCGTTTCCCTCTCAGAGCGTTCAGAGCACACAGTTGACTCCCTAGCCCCGCCCATCTCGTTTCCCTCTCAGAGCGTTCAGAGCACACAGTTGACTCCCTAGCCCCGCCCATCTCGTTTCCCTCTCAGAGCGTTCAGAGCACACAGTTGACTCCCTAGCCCCAACCATCTCGTTTCGCTCTCAGAGCGTTCAGAGCACACAGTTGACTCCCTAGCCCCAACCATCTCGTTTTGCTCTCAGAGCGTTCAGAGCACACAGTTGACTCCCTAGCCCCGCCCATCTCGTTTCCCTCTCAGAGCGTTCAGAGCACACAGTTGACTCCCTAGCCCCGCCCATCTCGTTTCCCTCTCAGAGCGTTCAGAGCACACAGTTGACTCCCTAGCCCCGCCCATCTCGTTTCCCTCTCAGAGCGTTCAGAGCACACAGTTGACTCCCTAGCCCCGCCCATCTCGTTTCCCTCTCAGAGCGTTCAGAGCACACAGTTGACTCCCTAGCCCCGCCCATCTCGTTTCCCTCTCAGAGCGTTCAGAGCACACAGTTGACTCCCTAGCCCCGACCATCTCGTTTCCCTCTCAGAGCGTTCAGAGCACACAGTTGACTCCCTAGCCCCGCCCATCTCGTTTCCCTCTCAGAGCGTTCAGAGCACACAGTTGACTCCCTAGCCCCGCCCATCTCGTTTCCCTCTCAGAGCGTTCAGAGCACACAGTTGACTCCCTAGCCCCGCCCACCCTGAGATATGAAGCTAGCTGGGTAAACAATGAACCAGGCTAGCTGGGTAAACAATGAACCAGGCTAGCTGGGTAAACAATGAACCAGGCTAGCTGGGTAAACAATGAACCAGGCTAGCTGGGTAAACAATGACCCTAGCTGGGTAAACAATGAACCATGCTAGCTGGGTAAACAATGAACCAGGCTAGCTGGGTAAACAATGACCCTAGCTGGGTAAACAATGAACCAGGCTAGCTGGGTAAACAATGAACCAGGCTAGCTGGGTAAACAATGACCCTAGCTGGGTAAACAATGAACCAGGCTAGCTGGGTAAACAATGACCCTAGCTGGGTAAACAATGACCCTAGCTAGGTAAACAATGAACCAGGCTAGCTGGGTAAACAATGACCCTAGCTAGGTAAACAATGACCCTAGCTAGGTAAACAATGACCCTAGCTAGGTAAACAATGACCCTAGCTGGGTAAACAATGACCCTAGCTAGGTAAACAATGACCCTAGCTAGGTAAACAATGACCCTAGCTGGGTAAACAATGACCCTAGCTAGGTAAACAATGACCCTAGCTAGGTAAACAATGACCCTAGCTAGGTAAACAATGACCCTAGCTAGGTAAACAATGACCCTAGCTAGGTAAACAATGACCCTAGCTAGGTAAACAATGACCCTAGCTAGGTAAACAATGACCCTAGCTGGGTAAACAATGACCCTAGCTGGGTAAACAATGACCCTAGCTAGGTAAACAATGACCCTAGCTAGGTAAACAATGACCCTAGCTAGGTAAACAATGACCCTAGCTAGGTAAACAATGACCCTAGCTAGGTAAACAATGACCCTAGCTGGGTAAACAATGACCCTAGCTGGGTAAACAATGACCCTAGCTGGGTAAACAATGACCCTAGCTAGGTAAACAATGACCCTAGCTAGGTAAACAATGACCCTAGCTAGGTAAACAATGACCCTAGCTAGGTAAACAATGACCCTAGCTGGGTAAACAATGACCCTAGCTAGGTAAACAATGACCCTAGCTAGGTAAACAATGACCCTAGCTAGGTAAACAATGACCCTAGCTAGGTAAACAATGACCCTAGCTGGGTAAACAATGACCCTAGCTGGGTAAACAATGACCCTAGCTGGGTAAACAATGACCCTAGCTAGGTAAACAATGACCCTAGCTAGGTAAACAATGACCCTAGCTGGGTAAACAATGACCCTAGCTGGGTAAACAATGACCCTAGCTGGGTAAACAATGACCCTAGCTAGGTAAACAATGACCCTAGCTAGGTAAACAATGACCCTAGCTGGGTAAACAATGACCCTAGCTGGGTAAACAATGACCCTAGCTAGGTAAACAATGACCCTAGCTGGGTAAACAATGACCCTAGCTGGGTAAACAATGACCCTAGCTAGGTAAACAATGACCCTAGCTGGGTAAACAATGACCCTAGCTAGGTAAACAATGACCCTAGCTGGGTAAACAATGACCCTAGCTGGGTAAACAATGACCCTAGCTAGGTCAACAATAACCCTAACTAGGTAAACAATGACCCTAGCTAGGTCAACAACGTGTAAGATCACACACGTCACCTAACATTACCTAACGAGCCAGCCAGCTAACGTTAACTAGTTAAACAATAATGCACATAGTGCCAAATCATGTCGTTACTACCCTGCATGAATCTGCTGTGAGCTAACCAACCAGATTCAATGTTAGCTAGCATTAGGCACTAACTAGCAAAACAAACGGTTCTGGGATATGAATAATAACGTCTTACACATAACGTTAGCTAGGGAGCCAGCCAGCTAACGCTAGCTAGCTAACAGTACACTTTAGCTAGGGAGCCAGCCAGCTGACGCTAGCTAGCTAACAGTACACTTTAGCTAGGGAGCCAGCCAGCTAACGCTAGCTAGCTAACAGTACACTTTAGCTAGGGAGCCAGCCAGCTAACGCTAGCTAGCTAACAGTACACTTTAGCTAGGGAGCCAGCCAGCTGACGCTAGCTAGCTAACAGTACACTTTAGCTAGGGAGCCAGCCAGCTAACGCTAGCTAGCTAACAGTACACTTTAGCTAGGGAGCCAGCCAGCTAACGCTAGCTAGCTAACAGTACACTTTAGCTAGGGAGTCAGCCAGCTAACGCTAGCTAGCTAACAGTACACTTTAGCTAGGGAGTCAGCCAGCTAACGCTAGCTAGCTAACAGTACACTTTATCTAGCTAGCCAGCCAGCTAACGCTAGCTAGCTAACAGTACACTTTAGCTAGGGAGCCAGCCAGCTAACGCTAGCTAGCTAACAGTACACGTTAGCTAGGGAGCCAGCCAGCTAACGCTAGCTAGCTAACAGTACACTTTAGCTAGGGAGCCAGCCAGCTAACGCTAGCTAGCTAACAGTACACTTTAGCTTGAAATGAAACCACTTTCTGTCAAAATTAGAAACGTGTAATACATGAAAATGTAGCAAGCTAGACTATCTTACCCGAATACATCATCATGCATGATGTACACGCGTCTCCTGGTCACAGATGCCATGCCACGTTTGCGCTTAGTTTGAAGATGTAATCCGGAGCCAGGTGTTTTCTCCATCTCTTTAGCTATCACACTCTTGTTCCACTGATTTCAAAACTCGATCCTCGGTTTCTGTCTTTTTTCTGCGGCTTAAACCGACAAGGTTCGTAATTTAACAATAATATTCATATTCACAGATGGTTTAAAAGTGTGTTATTAACATGAAAGTTCACATGTTGCCTTTATGTACATACAGTTGAAGTGGGAAGTTTACATACACCTCAGCCAAATACATTTAAACTCCGTTTTTCACAATTCCTGACATTTCACTTTAGTAAAAATTCCCTGTTTTAGGTCAGTTAGGTCTCTCTCTCTCTCTCTCTCTCTCTCTCTCTCTCTCTCTGTCTCTCTCTCTCTCTCTCTCTCTCTCTCTCTCTCTCTCTCTCTCTCTCTCTCAATTCAATTCAAAAGGCTTTATTGTCATGGGAAACATGTTAACATTGCCAAAGCAAGTGAGGTAGATAATATACAAAAGTGAAATAAACAATAAAAAATTAACAGTAAACATTATACATACAGAAGTTTCAAAACAATAAAGAAATTACAAATGTCATATATATATATATATATATATATATATATATATATATATATATATAAAAATATATATATATATACAGTGTTGTAACAATGTACAAATGGTTAAAGTACACAAGGGAAAATAAATAAGCATAAATAAGATTGTATTTACAATGGTCTCGTGGCAACAGGTCACAAATCTTGCTGCTGTGATGGCACACTGTGGAATTTCACCCAGTAGATATGGGAGTTTATCAAAATTGGATTTGTTTTCAAATTCTTTGTGGATCTGTGTAATCTGAGGGAAATATGTCTCTCTAATATGGTCATACATTGGGCAGGAGGTTCGGAGGTGCAGCTCAGTTTCCACCTCATTTTGTGGGCAGTGTGCACATAGCCTGTCTTCTCTTGAGAGCCATGTCTGCCTACGGCGGCCTTTCTCAATAGCAAGGCTATGCTCACTAAGTCTGTACATAGTCAAAGCTTTCCTTAAGTGTGGGTCAGTCACAGTGGTCAGGTATTCTGCCACTGTGTACTCTCTGTTTAGGGCCAAATAACATTCTAGTTAAGATATATATATATATATTGTTGCCAATGTGTCAAGTAATTATCTTTTAGTTTTCTCATGATTTGGTTGCCAAGAGTGTGCAAAGAATCTCAAATGTAAAATATATTTTGATTTGTTTAACACTTCTTTGATTACTACCTGATTCCATATGTGTTATTTCATAGTTTTGATGTCTTCACTATTATTCTACAAATGTTCAAATAGTAAAAATAAAGAAAAACCCATGAATGAGTAGGTCCAAACTTTTGACTGGTTCTGTATATGTTGAAGAGGGTTAGGGTTAGGGTTAGGGTTAGGGTTAGCCCTACTGTATATGTTGAAGAGGGTTAGGGTTAGGGTTAGGGTTAGGGTTAGGGTTAGGGTTAGCCCTACTGTATATGTTGAAGAGGGTTAGGGTTAGGGTTAGGGTTAGGGTTAGCCCTACTGTATATGTTGAAGAGGGTTAGGGTTAGGGTTAGGGTTAGCCCTACTGTATATGTTGAAGAGGGTTAGGGTTAGGGTTAGGGTTAGCCCTACTGTATATATTGAAGAGGGTTAGGGTTAGGGTTAGGGTTAGCCCTACTGTATATGTTGAAGAGGGTTAGGGTTAGGGTTAGGGTTAGCCCTACTGTATATGTTGAAGAGGGTTAGGGTTAGGGTTAGGGTTAGCCCTACTGTATATGTTGAAGAGGGTTAGGGTTAGGGTTAGGGTTACTGTATATGTTGAAGAGGGTTAGGGTTAGGGTTAGGGTTAGCCCTACTGTATATGTTGAAGAGGGTTAGGGTTAGGGTTAGGGTTAGGGTTAGCCCTACTGTATATGTTGAAGAGGGTTAGGGTTAGGGTTAGGGTTACTGTATATGTTGAAGAGGGTTAGGGTTAGGGTTAGGGTTAGCCCTACTGTATATGTTGAAGAGGGTGGGGCTTAAGCTGCATCCCTGTCTCACCCCACGGCCATGTGGAAAGAAATGTGTGGGGTTTTTTTTGCCAATTTTAACCGCACACTTGTTGTTTGTCTACATGGATTTAATAATGTTGTATGTTTTCCCCCCCAACACCACTTTCCATCAATTTGTATAGCAGATCTGTATAGCGGACTTTATATTGAGTCAAAAGCCTTTTTTGAAATCAACAAAGCATGCGAAGACAGTGCCCTTGTGTTGGTTGGTTTGTTTGTTAATTAGGGTGTGAAGGGTGAATACGTGGTCTGTCGTACGGTAATTTGGTTAAAAGCCCATTTGACATTTGCTCAGTACATTGAGTTCACTGAGGAAATGTATGAGTTTGTGGTTAATGGGTTGCTGTTGACACATATCCCACGGTAGTTATTGGGGTAAAATCTTTCTCTCTTTCACTCTCTCTCTCTCTCCTTCTTTCTCTCTCTTTCTCTCTCCTTCTTTCTCTCCGTCTTTCTTTCTCTCTCTCTCTCTCTCTCTCTCTCTCTCTCTCTTCTCCTTCTCTCTCTTTCTCTCTCCTTCTTTCTCTCTCTTTCTCTCTCCTTCTTTCTCTCTGTCTTTCTCTCTCTCTCTCTCTCTCTCTCTCTCTCTCTCTCTCTCCCTCTATCTCTCTCTCCTTTCTCTCTCTCTCCTTCTTTCTCTCTCTCTCTCCTTCTCTCTCTCTCTCTCTCCTTCTTTCTCTCTCTTTCTCTCTCCTTCTTTCTCTCTCTTTCTCTCTCCTTCTTTCTCTCTGTCTTTCTCTCTCTCTCTCTCTCTCTCTCTCCTTCTTTCTCTCTCTCTCTCTCTCTCTCTCTCTCCTTTCTCTCTCTCTCCTTCTTTCTCTCTCTCTCTCCTTCTTTCTCTCTCTCTCTCTCTCCTTCTTTCTCTCTCTCTCTCTCTCCTTCTTTCTCTCTCTCTCTCTCTCTCTCTCTCTCTCTCTCTCTCTCTCTCTCTCTCTCTCACTCTCACTCTCTCTCCATCTTTCTTTCTCTCTATCTATCTCTCTCTGTCTCTCTGTGTAGGCCAGACATCTCTGAGTTTCTCAGGTAACAGCTATATAAAGTACAGGGTGAAAGAAGGAGGCCAGGGAGGAGGAGGAGAGATGAGACTGGGTCTAAGCATCAGAACATTACAGAGTAGAGGAGTCATCATGTACACACGGGCCAACCCCTGCACCATGCTGAAGGTACACACACACACACACGCGCACACAGACACACAGAGAGACGCACACACACACAGAGACGCACACACTTGCACACACAGAAACGCACACACACACACACACACAGAAACGCACGCACACACACACACACACACACACACAGAAACGCACACACGCATGCACACAAACACTCGCACGCACACACACACACACAGA
>NW_026282741.1:452500-495000 GCF_023373465.1 Oncorhynchus keta
TGTCAGGTTTCAGGTGTAGTTGATCCTGTCTACCCTGTCAGGTTTCAGGTGTAGTTGATCCTGTCCTACCCTGTCAGGTTTCAGGTGTAGTTGATCCTGTCTCTACCCTGTCAGGTTTCAGGTGTAGTTGATCCTGTCTCTACCCTGTCAGGTTTCAGGTGTAGTTGATCCTGTCTCTACCCTGTCAGGTTTCAGGTGTAGTTGATCCTGTCTCTACCCTGTCTGTCAGGTTTCAGGTGTAGTTGGTTTCAGGTGTAGTTGATCCTGTCTCTACCCTGTCAGGTTTCAGGTGTAGTTGATCCTGTCTCTACCCTGTCAGGTTTCAGGTGTAGTTGATCCTGTCTCTACCCTGTCAGGTTTCAGGTGTAGTTGATCCTGTCTCTACCCTATCAGGTTTCAGGTGTAGTTGATCCTGTCTCTACCCTATCAGGTTTCAGGTGTAGTTGATCCTGTCTCTACCCTGTCAGGTTTCAGGTGTAGTTGATCCTGTCTCTACCCTGTCAGGTTTCAGGTGTAGTTGATCCTGTCTCTACCCTGTCAGGTTTCAGGTGTAGTTGATCCTGTCTCTACCCTGTCAGGTTTCAGGTGTAGTTGATCCTGTCTCTACCCTGTCAGGTTTCAGGTGTAGTTGATCCTGTCTCTACCCTGTCAGGTTTCAGGTGTAGTTGATCCTGTCTCTACCCTGTCAGGTTTCAGGTGTAGTTGATCCTGTCTCTACCCTGTCAGGTTTCAGGTGTAGTTGATCCTGTCTCTACCCTGTCAGGTTTCAGGTGTAGTTGATCCTGTCTCTACCCTGTCAGGTTTCAGGTGTAGTTGATCCTGTCTCTACCCTGTCAGGTTTCAGGTGTAGTTGATCCTGTCTCTACCCTGTCAGGTTTCAGGTGTAGTTGATCCTGTCTCTACCCTGTCAGGTTTCAGGTGTAGTTGATCCTGTCTCTACCCTGTCAGGTTTCAGGTGTAGTTGATCCTGTCTCTACCCTGTCAGGTTTCAGGTGTAGTTGATCCTGTCTCTACCCTGTCAGGTTTCAGGTGTAGTTGATCCTGTGTCCGGGTTTCAGGTGTAGTTGATCTGTCTCTACCCTGTCAGGTTTCAGGTGTAGTTGATCCTGTCTCTACCCTCAGGTTTCAGGTGTAGTTGATCCTGTTCTACCCTGTCAGGTTTCAGGTGTAGTTGATCCTGTCTCTACCCTGTCAGGTTTCAGGTGTAGTTGATCCTGTCTCTACCCTGTCAGGTTTCAGGTGTAGTTGATCCTGTCTCTACCCTGTCAGGTTTCAGGTGTAGTTGATCCTGTCTCTACCCTGTCAGGTTTCAGGTGTAGTTGATCCTGTCTCTACCCTGTCAGGTTTCAGGTGTAGTTGATCCTGTCTCTACCCTGTCAGGTTTCAGGTGTAGTTGATCCTGTCTCTACCCTGTCAGGTTTCAGGTGTAGTTGATCCTGTCTCTACCCTGTCAGGTTTCAGGTGTAGTTGATCCTGTCTCTACCCTGTCAGGTTTCAGGTGTAGTTGATCCTGTCTCTACCCTGTCAGGTTTCAGGTGTAGTTGATCCTGTCTCTACCCTGTCAGGTTTCAGGTGTAGTTGATCCTGTCTCTACCCCCTGTCAGGTTTCAGGTGTAGTTGATCCTGTCTCTACCCTGTCAGGTTTCAGGTGTAGTTGATCCTGTCTCTACCCTGTCAGGTTTCAGGTGTAGTTGATCCTGTCTCTACCCTGTCAGGTTTCAGGTGTAGTTGATCCTGTCTCTACCCTGTCAGGTTTCAGGTGTAGTTGATCCTGTCTCTACCCTGTCAGGTTTCAGGTGTAGTTGATCCTGTCTCTACCCTGTCAGGTTTCAGGTGTAGTTGATCCTGTCTCTACCCTGTCAGGTTTCAGGTGTAGTTGATCCTGTCTCTACCCTGTCAGGTTTCAGGTGTAGTTGATCCTGTCTCTACCCTGTCAGGTTTCAGGTGTAGTTGATCCTGTCTCTACCCTGTCAGGTTTCAGGTGTAGTTGATCCTGTCTCTACCCTGTCAGGTTTCAGGTGTAGTTGATCCTGTCTCTACCCTGTCAGGTTTCAGGTGTAGTTGATCCTGTCTCTACCCTGTCAGGTTTCAGGTGTAGTTGATCCTGTCTCTACCCTGTCAGGTTTCAGGTTTCAGGTGTAGTTGATCCTGTCTCTACCCTGTCAGGTTTCAGGTGTAGTTGATCCTGTCTCTACCCTGTCAGGTTTCAGGTGTAGTTGATCCTGTCTCTACCCTGTCAGGTTTCAGGTGTAGTTGATCCTGTCTCTACCCTGTCAGGTTTCAGGTGTAGTTGATCCTGTCTCTACCCTGTCAGGTTTCAGGTGTAGTTGATCCTGTCTCTACCCTGTCAGGTTTCAGGTGTAGTTGATCCTGTCTCTACCCTGTCAGGTTTCAGGTGTAGTTGATCCTGTCTCTACCCTGTCAGGTTTCAGGTGTAGTTGATCCTGTCTCTACCCTGTCAGGTTTCAGGTGTAGTTGATCCTGTCTCTACCCTGTCAGGTTTCAGGTGTAGTTGATCCTGTCTCTACCCTGTCAGGTTTCAGGTGTAGTTGATCCTGTCTCTACCCTGTCAGGTTTCAGGTGTAGTTGATCCTGTCTCTACCCTGTCAGGTTTCAGGTGTAGTTGATCCTGTCTCTACCCTGTCAGGTTTCAGGTGTAGTTGATCCTGTCTCTACCCTGTCAGGTTTCAGGTGTAGTTGATCCTGTCTCTACCCTGTCAGGTTTCAGGTGTAGTTGATCCTGTCTCTACCCTGTCAGGTTTCAGGTGTAGTTGATCCTGTCTCTACCCTGTCAGGTTTCAGGTGTAGTTGATCCTGTCTCTACCCTGTCAGGTTTCAGGTGTAGTTGATCCTGTCTCTACCCTGTCAGGTTTCAGGTGTAGTTGATCCTGTCTCTACCCTGTCAGGTTTCAGGTGTAGTTGATCCTGTCTCTACCCTGTCAGGTTTCAGGTGTAGTTGATCCTGTCTCTGAGGTTTCCTGTCTCTACCCTGTCAGGTTTCAGGTGTAGTTGATCCTGTCTCTACCCTCAGGTTTCAGGTTTCTACCCTGTCAGGTTTCAGGTGTAGTTGATCCTGTCTCTACCCTGTCAGGTTTCAGGTGTAGTTGATCCTGTCTCTACCCTGTCAGGTTTCAGGTGTAGTTGATCCTGTCTCTACCCTGTCAGGTTTCAGGTGTAGTTGATCCTGTCTCTACCCTGTCAGGTTTCAGGTGTAGTTGATCCTGTCTCTACCCTGTCAGGTTTCAGGTGTAGTTGATCCTGTCTCTACCCTATCAGGTTTCAGGTGTAGTTGATCCTGTCTCTACCCTATCAGGTTTCAGGTGTAGTTGATCCTGTCTCTACCCTGTCAGGTTTCAGGTGTAGTTGATCCTGTCTCTACCCTGTCAGGTTTCAGGTGTAGTTGATCCTGTCTCTACCCTGTCAGGTTTCAGGTGTAGTTGCAGTATGAGGTACACTGGAGGTCGCTGTGAGGAGGAGCTGACTTCGTGTCTACCAAACCCCTGTCAGAACGGAGCAGACTGTACAGCTGGAGACACAGCCTTCGTCTGTGGTTGTCCCCGGGGTCTCGCTGGACTCATGTAAGTACACACACACACACACACACACACACACACACACACACACACACACACACACACACACACACACACACACACACACACACACACAGTCACAGTCACCACTAGAGATGCAGTGCCTTAGACCGCTGCGCCACTCGGGAGTTAAACACAATCACCACTAGATAGCAGCAGAGAGTAAACCATTTACAGTACACCAGAACACTGTTGTCTGACTCTACCTGAAGTGTGTTATTACTGTAAAACTAACTCTACCTGAAGTGTGTTATTACTGTAAAACTAACTCTACCTGAAGTGTGTTATTACTGTAAAACTAACTCTACCTGAAGTCTGTTATTACTGTAAAACTAACTCTACCTGAAGTCTGTTATTACTGTAAAACTAACTCTACCTGAAGTGTGTTATTCCTGTAAAACTCTCTCTTCTCTCTCTTCACTCCTACACTCTTCTTCCTGCTCTCTTCCTCTACCTCTCTATCTCTCTCCCTAACTATATATCTCTCCTCCTCTACCTCTTTCTCTCTCTCTCCCTAACTACATATCTCTCCTCCTCTACCTCTCTAACTACATATCTCTCCTCCTCTACTCTCTCTCTCTCTCTCTCTCTCTCTCTCTCTCTAACTACATATCTCTCCTCCTCTACCTCTCTCTCTACCTCTCTGTCTCTCTCTCTAACTACATATCTCTCCTCCTCTACCTCTCTCTCTCTCTCTAACTACATATCTCTCCTCCTCTACCTCTCTGTCTCTCTCCCTAACTACATATCTCTCCTCCTCTACCTCTCTCTCTCTCCCTAACTACATATCTCTCCTCCTCTACCTCTCCCTCTCTCTCTCTCTAACTACATATCTCTCCTCCTCTACCTCTCTCTCTCTCTAACTACATATCTCTCCTCCTCTACCTCTCTCTCTCTCCCTAACTACATATCTCTCCTCCTCTACCTCTCTCTCTCTCTCTCTCTAACTACATATCTCTCCTCCTCTACCTCTCTCTCTCTCTCCCTAACTACATATCTCTCCTCCTCTACCTCTCTCTCTCTCTCTCTCCCTAACTACATATCTCTCCTCCTCTACCGCTCTCTCTCTCCCTAACTACACATCTCTCCTCCTCTACCTCTCTCTCTCTCTCTCTCTAACTACATATCTCTCCTCCTCTACCGCTCTCTCTCTCCCTAACTACATATCTCTCCTCCTCTACCTCTCTCTCTCTCTCCCTAACCACATATCTCTCCTCCTCTACCTCTCTCTCTCTCTCCCTAACTTACGTATCTCTCCTCCTCTACCTCTCTATCTCCCTAACTATTTATCTCTCCTCCTCCTCTTCCTCCTCCTCTCCTTCTTTTACTCCTCCTCTTCCTCTTCCTCTCCTCCTCTTCCTCTTCCTCTCCTCCTCTTCCTCTCCTCCTCTACCTCTGTATCCCTCTCTCCCAATCTACATATCTCTCCTCCTTTTCCTCTCCTCCTCTACCTCTGTATCCCTCTCTCCCAATCTACATATCTCTCCTCCTCTTCCTCTCCTCCTCTACCTCTGTATCCCTCTCTCCCAATCTACATATCTCTCCTCCTCTTCCTCTCCTCCTCTTCCTCTTCCTCTCCTCCTCTTCCTCACCTCCTCTACCTCTGTATCCCTCTCTCCCAATCTACATATCTCTCCTCCTCTTCCTCTCCTCCTCTTCCTCTTCCTCTCCTCCTCTTCCTCTCCTCCTCTACCTCTGTATCCCTCTCTCCCAATCTACATATCTCTCCTCCTTTTCCTCCTCCTGCTCTTCCTCTCCTCCTCCTCCTCCTCCTCCACCTCCTCCCCTCCTCTACCTCTCTACCTCTCTCTTCCTATCTCTCCTCTTCTTCCTCCTCCTTTTCCTCCTCCTCCCCATCCTCCTCTCCTCTTTTCCCCCCTCTTCCTCTCCTCCTCTTCCTCCTCCTTCTGCTCCTCCTCCTCTCCTCTTCCTCTCTACCTCTCTCCACCTATCTCTCCTCCTCTCCAGATGTGATGAGGATGTGAACGAGTGTGAGCGTGAGGAGTGTGAGAACGGAGGAGTGTGTATGAACACCTTTGGGGCGTACTATTGTAACTGTTCCTATGGTTACGAGGGCCAGTTCTGTGGAGAGAGGAGCCTACTGGACCTAGACCCTGACCTACAGGTACCACACACACACACACACACACACACACACACACACACACACACACACACACACACACACACACACACACACACACACACACACACACACACACACACACACACACACACACACACACACACACACACACACACACACCAACATAACTGTACACTGATCAGACCTTCAGTACCAGTCAAAAGTTTGGACACACCTACTCATTCCAGGGTTTTAGAACACCTACTCATTCAAGGGTTTTAGAACACCTACTCATTCAAGGGTTTAGAACACCTACTCATTCAAGGGTTTAGAACACCTACTCATTCAAGGGTTTAGAACACCTACTCATTCAAGGGTTTAGAACACCTACTCATTCAAGGGTTTTAGAACACCTACTCATTCCAGGGTTTTAGAACACCTGCTCATTCAAGGGTTTTAGAACACCTACTCATTCAAGGGTTTTAGAACACCTACTCATTCAAGGGTTTTAGAACACCTACTCATTCAATGGTTTTAGAACACCTACTCATTCAAGGGTTTTAGAACACCTACTCATTCCAGGGTTTTAGAACACCTACTCATTCAAGGGTTTTAGAACACCTACTCATTCCAGGGTTTTAGAACACCTACTCATTCAAGGGTTTTAGAACACCTACTCATTCAAGGGTTTTAGAACACCTACTCATTCAAGGGTTTTTCTTTATTTGTACAATTTTCTACATTGTAGAATATTAGTGAACGTATCAAAACGATGAATTAACATTAATTATGGAATCATGTAGTAAACAAAAAAGGGGTAAACAAATTGAAATATATTTTATATTTGAGATTCTTCAAATTAGCCACCCTTGACATCAGGGGAAAATCAAAAGAAATCAGCCAAGACCTCATAAGCAATTTCCAAACTCCTGAAGGTACCACGTTCATCTGTACAAACAATAGTACGCAGTATAAACACCATGGGACCACGCAGCCATTATATCGCTCAGGAAGGAGACGCGTTCTGCCTCCTAGAGATGAACGTACTTTGGTGTGAATAGTGCAAATCAATCCCAGAACAACAGCAAAGGACCTTGTGAAGATGCTGGAGGAAACAGGTACAACAGTATCTATATCCACAGTAAAAACGGGTCCTATAACGACATAAAGGAAGAAGCTCAGCAAGGAAGAAGCCACTGCTCCAAAACCGCCCTAAAAAAAGCCAGACTACGGTTTGCAACTGCACATGGGGACAAAGATCGTACTTTTTGGAGAAATGTCCTCTGGTCTGATGAAACAACAATAGAACTGTTTGGCCACAATGACCATCGTTATGTTTGGAGGAAAAAGGGGGAGGCTTGCAAGCCGAAGAACACCATCCCAACCGTGAAGCACGGGGGTGGCAGCATCATCATGTTGTGGGGGTGCTTTGCTGCAGGAGGGACTGGTGCACTTCACAAAATAGATGTCATCATGAGGAAGTGAAAATTATGTGGATATATTGAAGCAACATCTCAAAATATCAGTCAGGAAGTTAAAGCTCGGTCACAAATGGGTCTTCCAAATGGACAATGACCCCAAGCGGCCTTCCAAAGTTGTGGCAAAATGGCTCCCCATTCTGGCTTAAGGACAACAAAGTCAAGGTATTGGAGTGGCCATCAAAAAGCTCTGACCTCAACCCTATAGAAAATGTGTGGGTGTAACAAATGTAAATCGTACTCTCCTCGCGTTGTGTTTTGTCCAAATAGCCAGTGGCCAGTGGTCAGCCAGTGGTCCCAGTTGACCACAGTTATTTATTATCTGTCGTTAAATAGGAAACAGGAAGTTAGTTGAGCAGGGCTTAATGACGTTGATGGCTGACGATGGTAAAAATCTCTTGCATCACATTTTCATACTGGGTGAACAAAATACAAAAATACAATACAAAATATAACATGTGTAAATACCTGTTGTTAAATGGGAAACAGCAGGTCAGTTGTTCAGGGCTTAACGATATTGATGGCTGTCGATGGCTAAATCTGTAGCATGAAGACAACTGTGTTAGCAGTGGGCTTATGTGACCATTACATCGGTGTATGTTAGCTAACACACTTATTTACCACAATCATATACCAAAGCACATCCCCAGAAAGCCCCTCAATCCCTAACAGGCACCATATACCCACACATGTATAAATCAGCAATGTACAGCAAACTTGTACACATTGTAAAATAGAAAATAGAAAACAGTATTCAGAACGTGACCTACCCCTTGCATCACATTTTCATACTGGGAAGACCTGACGTTCACGATCTCCCCCTATCTGCAAGCGGGGCCAATCACAACACACCTTATTGTCATCAGAGTTGAACCAACCAATAAGAATGCTTGAACATTAAATACACCTTTCTATAACATAACCAACCCTGTTACATGGGCAGAACTGAAAAAGCGAGTGCGAGCAAGGAGGCCTACAAACCTGACTCAGTTACACCAGCTCTGTCAGGAGGAATGGGCCAAAATTCACCCAATTTATTGTGGGAAGCTTGTGGAAGGCAACCCAAAACAATTAACCCAACAATTTAAAATGCAATGCTATCAAATACTAATTGAGTGTATGTAAACTTCTGACCCACTGGGAATGTGATGAAAGAAATAAAAGCTGAAATGAATCACTCTACTATTATTCTGACATTTCACATTCTTAATAAAGTGGTGATCCTAACTGACCTTAGACAGGGAATTTTTAGGAATTGGGAAAACTGAGTTTAAATGTATTTGGCTAAGGTGTATGTAAACTTCAGACTTCAACTGTGTGTACAGTCGGTGTGTTCAAACCTTTGACTGCTACTGTATATCACAGGAGGCTAGTGAGTCTAGTGTGGCATCTTAATTGGGGAGAACAGGCTTGTGGGTAATGACACACACATGCCTGTACAGTGATCAGTCGTTGTCATGGTTCCACAGGGTTTATGTATAGAAAGTAAAAGGAATAGTTTTATACAATAGCAGGAAAACCATGAATATCTATTAATATCTGGAAGGATTTAAACAGGGTTCAAAGTCTTGAAGCAAACCTCATGGACAGACCCTCATGTGTGACTTTTCTAATGTTCTGTTGTTGTCAGGGCTACCCGGGGTTTAACAGGAGACTAGAATGCAACCTGTTGTCTGCCAGGTCCCGAGGGTCTCGTGTTCAATCTCAGTGCTAAGCAGACCCCGTTTTTAAAAACATCCGAATTTAAACGTCAGATTCTGAAGTGAATTTTGGTGGGATATCTTGTTGCTCTTTTACGTCCTGTCAAAGTGAGAAAGTTACTTGTTAAATTAGTCTTTTTTTTTTGGCGTAGGCTGTATGAGTTTCGCTTGGAGAACTTGATCATTTGTTCATTTAAGACTGAGGTCATGACATCACCACCATTCGTTCTCATCTCTTGATGTTTGTTGAAACGTGTTTCTGATTGTGAATATCCGCGTAATCAGTGATTTGTTCCTCTTCCTAGGAGCCTCTCTCCTACGTGGGTCCAGTAGAGATCATCGGAATCGGAGTCCTGATCTTCGTCATCTCCCTCCTCCTCCTCCTCTACATTATCTTCAGGAAGAAGATCAGGTTCCAGAGGAAGGACTCCGACAGTGGTTTCAGCCAGGATGGAGGAGGGGCAAAGGAGGGTGTGGCGGTGGGTGGGGTCGGGACGGGGGTGGGCATGTCTGCTGTATCCGTGGAGACCAGCTACCTGCTGACAAAGACGGGGATGGGGTCAGAAGGCATCGAGTTCAAAGCCGTACGTGTCGCTGCCGACCCCCGACCGCCCGGCACTGCCGAGGTCAGCGGCAGTAGTTATGGCGACAGAGATGGAGGTCTAGGTGGAGGTGTGGTGACAGGTGGAGGGGTAGGTTTGGGGCCTCCTCAGGTGATGGTACGGCCAACTACACACCCAACGACGATGCTACCTGGTTGGCCTGGCAACAACAACAACCTAGCAATGAGAGGTATCGATGGCGATAACATGGCTACCAGCGAGAGCTCTCTCTCTACCAGTCAGGTAGGGTAGTGTGTGTGTGTGTGTGTGTGTGTGTGTGTGTGTGTGTGTGTGTGTGTGTGTGTGTGTGTGTGTGTGTGTGTGTGTGTGTGTGTGTGTGTGTGTGTGTGTGTGTGTGTGTGTGTGTGTGTGTGTGTGTGTGTGTGTGTGTGTGTGTGTGTGTGTGTGTGTGTGTGTGTGTGTGTGTGTGTGTGTGTGTGTGTGTGTCTATACAGTGCCTTCAGAAAGTATTCAGACCCCTTGACTTTTTCCACATTTTGTTACATTTATTCTAAAATAGATTAAATAGTTTTTTCCACATTAATCTACACACAATACTCCATAATGACAAAGCAAAAAACTGTTTTTTAGACATTTTTTGCTAATTTATTACAAATAAACACCGGAAAAATTACATTTACATAAGTATTCAGACCCTTTACTCAGTACTTTGTTGAAGCCCCTTTGGCAGCGACTACAGCCTCCAGTCTTCTTGGGTATGACGCTACAAGCTTGGCACACCTGTATTTGGGGAGTTTTTCCCATTCTTCTCTGCAGATCCTCTCAAACTCTGTCAGGTTGGATGGGGAGCGTCGCTGCACAGCTATTTTCAGGTCTCTGTTTGATTGTGTTCATGTCCGGGCTCTGGCTGGAGGACATTCAGCGACTTGTCCTGAAGCCGCTCCTGCATTGTCTTGGCTGTGTGCTTAGGGTCAGGGTCTAGGGGGTCGTTGTCCTGTCCCTCACCCCAGTTTGAGTTTCTAAGCGCTCTGGAACAGGTTTTCCATCAAGGATCTCTCTGTACTTTTCTCTGTTCATCTTTTTCTCAATCCTGACTAGTCTCCGAGTCCCTGCTGCTGAAAAACATCCCCACAGCATGATGCTGCCACCACCATGCTTCACCATAGGAACCCTTGGGATGGAGCCAGGTTTCCTCCAGACATTCAGGCCAAAGAGTTCAATCTTGCTTTCATTAGACCAGAGAATCTTATTTCTCATGGTCTGAGAGTCTTTAGGTGCCTTTTGACAAACTCCAAGCGGGCTGTCATGTGCCTTTTACTGAGGAGTGGCTTCCGTCTGGCCACTCTACCATAAAGGCCTGATTGGTGGAGTGCTGCAGAGATGGTTGTCCTTCTGGAACGTTCTCCCATCTCCACAGAGGAACTCTAGAGTTCTGTCAGAGTGACCATCGGGTTCTTGGTCACCTCCCTGACCAAGGTCCTTCTCCCCCAATTGCTCAGCTCTAGGAGGAGTCTTGTTGGTTCCAAATGTCTTCCATTTAAGACTGATGTAGGCCACTATGTGCTTCACTGACCTTCTAAGCTGCAGAAAAGGTTTTCCTTCCCCAGATCTGTGACTCGACACAATCCTGTCGTGGCTTGGTTTTTGCTCTGACATGCACTGTCAACTGTGGGACCTTATATTGATAGGACTCCAATCAAGTTGTAGAAACATCTCAAGGATGATCCATGGAAACAGGATGCACCTGAGCCAATGTTGAGTCTCATAGCAAAGGGTCTGAATACGTATGTATAAATAAGGTATTTCAGCTTTATATATATATATATATATATATATATATATATATATATATATATATATATATATTTGCAAACATTTCTAAAAACCTTGTTTTGTCATTATGTGGTATTGTGTGTAGATTGCTGAGGATTTGTATTTCTTTAATCCTGTAATGTAACAATGTGTAAAAAGTAAAGGGGTCTGAATACTTTCCTACAGCCACTGTATGTGTGTTAACCCTCTCTACCCTGTCTCTGCCAGATGAGCAGCTTCTTGTCGTCTGATTCCTCGCATCACATCCTGGGCGGTGCTAGTAGAAGGGGCGTGGCCGTGTGTAGTGTGGTGCCCAATCTCCAGCCCCTATCGCCCTGTCACTCAGAACGAAACCCTGCCCATAAAGCTCCCTGGGAGAGGCAGGGAGAGAGGGATGGAAGAGAGGAGGAGTGGGAGCAGAGAGCATATGAACTGGAGAGAACTCAGAGAGCCAGCTCTCCTCTTGGTAAGAACACACACACCTACACACACCTACAAACACCTACAAACACCTACAACCTCATCAGGATCTGGTTTTGGTGGGTCAGCCCACCTCATCAGGATCTGGTTTTGGTGGGTCAACCCAACTCATCAGGATCTGGTTTTGGTGGGTCAGCCCACCTCATCAGGATCTGGTATTGGTGGGTCAACCCAACTCATCAGGATCTGGTATTGGTGGGTCAACCCATCTCATCAGTATTTTTTTACCTTTATTTAACTAGGCAAGTCAGTTAAGAACAAATTCTTATTTTCAATGACGGCCTAGGAACAGTGGGTTAACTACCTGTTCAGGGGCAGAACGACAGATTTGTACCTTGTACCTTGTCAGCTTTTGGTGGGTCAGCCCACCTCATTAGGATCTGGTTTTGGTGGGTCAACCCACCTCATCAGGATCTGGTTTTGGTGGGTCAGCCCACCTCATCAGGATCTGGTATTGGTGGGTCAACCCAACTCATCAGGATCTGGTATTGGTGGGTCAACCCAACTCATCAGGATCTGGTTTTGGTGGGTCAACCCAACTCATCAGGATCTGGTTTTGGTGGGTCAGCCCAACTCATCAGGATCTGGTTTTGGTGGGTCAACCCAACTCATCAGGATCTGGTTTTGGTGGGTCAGCCCACCTCACCAGGATCTGGTTTTGGTGGGTCAGCCCACCTCATCAGGATCTGGTTTTGGTGGGTCAACCCAACTCATCAGGATCTGGTTTTGGTGGGTCAACCCACCTCATCAGGATCTGGTTTTGGTGGGTCAACCCAACTCATCAGGATCTGGTTTTGGTGGGTCAGCCCACCTCATCAGGATCTGGTTTTGGTGGGTCAACCCAACTCATCAGGATCTGGTTTTGGTGGGTCAACCCAACTCATCAGGATCTGGTTTTGGTGGGTCAGCCCACCTGGTTTTGGTGGGTCAGCCCACCTCATTAGGATCTGGTTTTGGTGGGTCAGCCCACCTCACCAGGATCTGGTTTTGGTGGGTCAGCCCAACTCATCAGGATCTGGTTTTGGTGGGTCAACCCAACTCATCAGGATCTGGTTTTGGTGGGTCAGCCCAACTCATCAGGATCTGGTTTTGGTGGGTCAGCCCACCTCACCAGGATCTGGTTTTGGTGGGTCAGCCCACCTCATTAGGATCTGGTTTTGGTGGGTCAGCCCACCTCACCAGGATCTGGTTTTGGTGGGTCAACCCAACTCATCAGGATCTGGTTTTGGTGGGTCAACCCAACTCATCAGGATCTGGTTTTGGTGGGTCAGCCCACCACATCAGGATCTGGTATTGGTGGGTCAACCCAACTCATCAGGATCTGGTTTTGGTGGGTCAACCCAACTCATCAGGATCTGGTTTTGGTGGGTCAGCCCACCTCATCAGGATCTGGTATTGGTGGGTCAGCCCACCTCATCAGGATCTGGTTTTGGTGGGTCAGCCCAACTCATCAGGATCTGGTTTTGGTGGGTCAACCCAACTCATCAGGATCTGGTATTGGTGGGTCAACCCAACTCATCAGGATCTGGTTTTGGTGGGTCAACCCAACTCATCAGGATCTGGTTTTGGTGGGTCAACCCAACTCATCAGGATCTGGTTTTGGTGGGTCAGCCCAACTCATCAGGATCTGGTTTTGGTGGGTCAACCCACCACATCAGGATCTGGTTTTGGTGGGTCAGCCCACCTGGTTTTGGTGGGTCAGTCCACCTCACCAGGATCTGGTTTTGGTGGGTCAACCCAACTCATCAGGATCTGGTTTTGGTGGGTCAACCCAACTCATCAGGATCTGGTTTTGGTGGGTCAACCCACCACATCAGGATCTGGTTTTGGTGGGTCAACCCAACTCATCAGGATCTGGTTTTGGTGGGTCAACCCACCTCATCAGGATCTGGTTTTGGTGGGTCAACCCACCTCATCAGGATCTGGTTTTGGTGGGTCAACCCAACTCATCAGGATCTGGTTTTGGTCCTTCAAGAAAGTCAGACTATCAGCTGTTTTCTGGGGTTGATGGAGACACTTCTAGTGCCATAGATAGCTTTAGTTGAGTTGTAGAAATTGCATAAATGTGGATTTCCTGTGCCTTATTCGTCCACCATTTGTTCTGCAGAGCATGCAAGATTGTTTGCACTTCTTTGCGTGATGCACTCCATTGCTTGCAAAGTGTAGCAGATGAGACATTGCGAAGGTTAGCAGATGTGGGGCTGTTGAGAGTAGCCCTGTGCGCTTTGTGCACATTGTCCCAGTAAGGTTGTGATGGTGTCAGAGTTCTCATCGAACCAGTCGCAATGTTTCCTACCTCTGGAGCCAATGGAGTGGGCCGCTGCCTGATAGAGCACTGAGCTAATAGATGCCCACTTCTGGTCCATGAGGTCCTCTGTGCTCAGAAGAGGCTCAGTCTCCCTCAGCCTTTCAGCGAGAGAGCGACGGAACTCGTACCTTACTGCAGCTTTCTCAAGCCGGATATGGTGCAGACGCCTCTTACTGAACTTTTGCTGGCGTTGGGACGTATTCTCACCTGGAGTTTAGCCAGTACCACACCGTGATCTCTCCAGCATTCAGTACCCCCCAGTACCACACCGTGATCTCTCCAGCATTCAGTACCCCCAGTACCACACCGTGATCTCTCCAGCATTCAGTACCCCCCAGTACCACACCGTGATCTCTCCAGCATTCAGTACCCCCCAGTACCACACCGTGATCTCTCCAGCATTCAGTACCCCCCAGTACCACACCGTGATCTCTCCAGCATCCTGCACCCCTCATGTCACGTGACAGCAGGACGTCATTAGTGTCAGAACGTCTCACTGTGACGTAGCCAATCAGGGGCCAGTGTTTGGAGCGTGGGGGCATCTATGATGTAGCCAATCAGGGGCCAGTGTTTGGAGCGTGGGGGCATCTATGATGTAGCCAATCAGGGGCCAGTGTTTGGAGCGTGGGGGCATCTATGACGTAGTCAATCAGGGGCCAGTGTTTGGAGCATCCATGATGTAGCCAATCAGGGGCCAGTGTTTGGAGAGTGGGGGCATCTATGATGTAGTCAATCAGGGGCCAGTGTTTGGAGCGTGGGGGCATCTATGATGTAGTCAATCAGGAGCCAGTGTTTGGAGCATCCATGATCTAGTCAATCAGGGGCCAGTGTTTGGAGCATCCATGATGTAGCCAATCAGGGGCCAGTGTTTGGAGCGTGGGGGCATCTATGATGTAGTCAATCAGGAGCCAGTGTTTGGAGCATCCATGATCTAGTCAATCAGGGGCCAGTGTTTGGAGCATCCATGATGTAGCCAATCAGGGGCCAGTGTTTGGAGCATCCATGATCTAGTCAATCAGGGGCCAGTGTTTGGAGCATCCATGATGTAGTCAATCAGGGGCCAGTGTTTGGAGCATCCATGATGTAGCCAATCAGGGGCCAGTGTTTGGAGCATCCATGATCTAGTCAATCAGGGGCCAGTGTTTGGAGCATCCATGATGTAGTCAATCAGGGGCCAGTGTTTGAAGCATCCATGATGTTTTATATTTGTTCTTCAGCTGGAACAAGGTGCCAGTGACGATGAGATCATGATCAGCACAGAGTTAGCAGGCTCATGTCGTTCTTATTGACCTGGCCAACACCATGCCTACCCAGCTCTCCGCTCTGTATCCTATTGTTTTGTCCCAACCTAGCGTTGAAGTCACCCAGCAGAAACATCTTGTCATTCCTGGGGATGCGGTGAAGGGCCTCATCTAGTGACTGGTGGAAGCAGTCCTTTGTCTGATTTTCAGATGGATAACATTGGTGTGTATGCACTGAGAAGAGTAGCATAATATATAATATATATATGCCATTTAGCAGACGCTTTTATCCAAAGCGACTTACAGTCATGTGTGCATACATTCTACGTATGGGTGATCCCAGGAATCGAACCCACTACCCTGGCGTTACAAGCGCCATGCTCTACCAACTGTGCTACAGAAGGACCACAATCATTTTTTGACATTTTATATGATTTAACCTTTATTTAACTAGGCAAGTCAGTTAAGAGGCCTCCTGCGGGGTCAGACGCTGGGATTAAAAATAAATAAATAAAATATGAATATAGGACAAAACACAAATCATGACAAGAGAGACTCCATGTGCCTTTCAGTCTTTTAACTGTCACTGTTCTGTTGTGTGTTTGTTGTAGTATTTATTATCACACACACACACACACTCTGACCCTCTCTCTCCTGTCTGTCTACAGTGGAGGATCTGGTAGAAGAGGTGCCGTGTTTCTCAGACAGTACATCTGAAGCTCTCTCTCTCAGCTCATACACCTCAGACTCCTTCGATGACAACGGTAAGACAAGTCTGACGCTTACGCCAGCTAGATCATGTTCTCGCAAACACTAGCTAGTTCATACTCACTAACAGTAGCTAGATCATGTTCTCGCAAACACTAGCTAGTTCATACTCACCAACACTAGCTACATCATGTTCTCGCAAACACTAGCTAGTTCATACTCACTAACATTAGCTACATCATGTTCTCGCAAACACTAGCTAGTTCATACTCGCAAACACTAGCTACATCATGTTCTCGCAAACACTAGCTAGTTCATACTCACTAACATTAGCTACATCATGTTCTCGCAAACACTAGCTAGTTCATACTCGCAAACACTAGCTAGATCATATTCTCGCAAACACTAGCTAGTTCATACTCGCAAACACTAGCTAGTTCATACTGCCTAACACTAGCTAGTTCATACTCACTAACACTGGCTAGTTCATACTGACTAACACTAGCTAGTTCATACTCGCTAACACTGGCTAGTTCATACTGACTAACACTAGCTAGTTCATACTCGCTAACACTAGCTAGTTCATACTCACTAACACTAGCTAGTTCATACTCGCTAACACTGGCTAGTTCATACTGACTAACACTAGCTAGTTCATATTGACTAATAGTGTTTTTCCACCTAGGTACTGAACCATACCGTACCCGAGCTGGTACTGGTGGGTCTGTTTTTTTATTACATTTGGGTGCGGTTCTGTTCATGTGGGCCAATAGAAAAGACTTAGTCCTGACTCGCTTGTAAAGTGTACTGAGGGGCGGGGTTCCACATCATCGCCATCAGTGTTATAGTAACAAAGTTCCATTACCATTATTTACAACTAAAATATGTCTAGCTAGCTAACTTAGCTAATATTTCAGATACAACGACAAGATACAAAAAATAATAACAAAATAAATTGAACATGAATGAATCCTGGACTTTAGAGGAGACCTTACTTGCTCTCTGGGCTGACTCAAAAGGTACAAGAGGAGCTTACAACAGGTCTCCAGAGATATGGCCACCGTAAGCTATACAAGCAAAGTGAATCAGTGTGTTGCGATAAAATAAACTTTAACAAGAATACCAAAAGATAGAAGACAACAACAGTGTCAACGACAGAAATACATTATATTACTATGGATGCTGTGCTAGGAGCTGGTGTCCTGCAGTCAGCCTGGATGCTGTGCTAGGAGCTGGTGTCCTGCAGTCAGCCTGGATGCTGTGTTAGGAGCTGGTGTCCTGCAGTCAGTCTGGATGCTGCTAGGAGCTGGTGTCCTGCAGTCAGCCTGGATGCTGTGCTAGGAGCTGGTGTCCTGTAGTCAGCCTGGATGCTGCTAGGAGCTGGTGTCCTGCAGTCAGTCTGGATGCTGTGCTAGGAGCTGGTGTCCTGCAGTCAGCCTGGATGCTGTGCTAGGAGCTGGTGTCCTGCAGTCAGCCTGGATGCTGTGCTAGGAGCTGGTGTCCTGCAGTCAGCCTGGATGCTGTGCTAGGAGCTGGTGTCCTGCAGTCAGTCTGGATGCTGTGCTAGGAGCTGGTGTCCTGCAGTCAGTCTGGATGCTGTGCTAGGAGCTGGTGTCCTGCAGTCAGTCTGGATGCTGTGCTAGGAGCTGGTGTCCTGCAGTCAGTCTGGATGCTGTGCTAGGAGCTGGTGTCCTGCAGTCAGTCTGGATGCTGTGCTAGGAGCTGGTGTCCTGCAGTCAGCCTGGATGCTGCTAGGAGCTGGTGTCCTGCAGTCAGCCTGGATGCTGTGCTAGGAGCTGGTGTCCTGCAGTCAGCCTGGATGCTGTGCTAGGAGCTGGTGTCCTGCAGTCAGCCTGGATGCTGTGCTAGGAGCTGGTGTCCTGCAGTCAGCCTGGATGCTGTGCTAGGAGCTGGTGTCCTGCAGTCAGCCTGGATGCTGTGCTAGGAGCTGGTGTCCTGCAGTCAGCCTGGATGCTGTGCTAGGAGCTGGTGTCCTGCAGTCAGTCTGGATGCTGTGCTAGGAGCTGGTGTCCTGCAGTCAGTCTGGATGCTGTGCTAGGAGCTGGTGTCCTGCAGTCAGTCTGGATGCTGTGCTAGGAGCTGGTGTCCTGCAGTCAGTCTGGATGCTGTGCTAGGAGCTGGTGTCCTGCAGTCAGCCTGGATGCTGTGCTAGGAGCTGGTGTCCTGCAGTCAGTCTGGATGCTGTGCTAGGAGCTGGTGTCATGCAGTCAGCCTGGATGCTGTTTGGAGCTGGTGTACTGCAATCAGCCTGGATGCTGTTAGGAGCTGGTGTCCTGCAGTCAGCCTGGATGCTGTGCTAGGAGCTGGTGTCATGCAGTCAGCCTGGATGCTGTTTGGAGCTGGTGTACTGCAATCAGCCTGGATGCTGTTAGGAGCTGGTGTCCTGCAGTCAACCTGGATGCTGTGCTAGGAGCTGGTGTCATGCAGTCAGCCTGGATGCTGTTAGGAGCTGGTGTCCTGCAGTCAGCCTGGATGCTGTGTTAGGAGCTGGTGTCCTGCAGTCAGCCTGGATGCTGTACTAGGAGCTGGTGTCCTGCAGTCAGCCTGGATGCTGTGTTAGGAGCTGGTGTCCTGCAGTCAGCCTGGATGCTGTACTAGGAGCTGGTGTCCTGCAGTCAGCCTGGATGCTGTGCTAGGAGCTGGTGTCATGCAGTCAGCCTGGATGCTGTTTGGAGCTGGTGTACTGCAATCAGCCTGGATGCTGTTAGGAGCTGGTGTCCTGCAGTCAGCCTGGATGCTGTGCTAGGAGCTGGTGTCATGCAGTCAGCCTGGATGCTGTTTGGAGCTGGTGTACTGCAATCAGTCTGGATGCTGTTAGGAGCTGGTGTCCTGCAATCAATCTGGATGCTGTGCTAGGAGCTGGTGTCCTGCAGTCAGTCTGGATGCTGTGCTAGGAGCTGGTGTCCTGCAGTCAGTCTGGATGCTGTTAGGAGCTGGTGTCCTGCAGTCAGCCTGGATGCTGTTAGGAGCTGGTGTCCTGCAGTCAGCCTGGATGCTGTTAGGAGCTGGTGTCCTGCAGTCAGCCTGGATGCTGTACTAGGAGCTGGTGTCCTGCAGTCAGCCTGGATGCTGTTAGGAGCTGGTGTCCTGCAGTCAGTCTGGATGCTGTTAGGAGCTGGTGTCCTGCAGTCAGTCTGGATGCTGTTAGGAGCTGGTGTCCTGCAGTCAGTCTGGATGCTGTTAGGAGCTGGTGTCCTGCAATCAATCTGGATGCTGTTTGGAGCTGGTGTCCTGCAGTCAGTCTGGATGCTGTGCTAGGAGCTGGTGTCCTGCAGTCAGCCTGGATGCTGTGTTAGGAGCTGGTGTCCTGCAGTCAGCCACCATACTGCTAGAAGGCACCCAGCATAATGCCCCCCCTTCACTTTGATCAAGGTATGATACCTACCTGTTTCACTTCGACCGACATACATATCTTCTGTAGCTAGCATTCAGTGCTTTCAACGTTAGCCATGATGTTGGATAAGCTAACAGATAACGTTACCTACCTGTTTCACTTCGACCGACATACATATCTTCTGTAGCTAGCATTCAGTGCTTTCAACGTTAGCCATGATGTTGGATAAGCTAACAGATAACGTTACCTTAGCAGACTGAAGACGGTTGTGATTCCAACACCTTAACAGTGGCTGACAGTGAGGAGCTCCCCCAGCTTCCACAGTGCCATCACAACCCTTCTGGAGGCCACATAGACAGGTTCAGTAATCTTGTTTACATAAAGTGTGGCGTGGGTTGTGTGGGAGGGAGCGATCGGTGTGCTGATCTGACAGCTGATGCTTAAAGCTAATGAGGGGAGATATGAGTCTCCAACTTCAGTGATATTTGCAGTTTGTTCCAGTCATTGGCAGCAGAGAACTGGGAGGAAAGGCGGCCAAAGGAGGTGTTGGCTTTGGGGGTGACCAGTGAAATATACTTGCTGGAGCGAGTGCTACGGGTGGGTGTTGCTATGGTGACCAGTGAGCTGAGATAAGGCAGGGCTTTACCTAGCAAAGACTTCTAGACGACCTGGAGCCAGTGGGTTTGGCGATGAATATGAAGCGAGGGCCAGCCAAAGAGAGCATACAGATCGCAGTGGTGTATAGTATATGGGGCTTTGGTGACAAAACGGATGGCACTGTGATAGACTACATCCAGTTTGCTGAGTAGAGTGTTGGAGGCTATTTTGTAAATGACATCACCAAAGTCAAGGATCGGTAGGATAGTCAGTTTTACGAGGGTATGTTTGGCAGCATGAGTGAACGAGGCTTTGTTGCGAAATAGGAAGCCGATTCTAGATTTAATTTTGGATTGGAGATGCTTAATATGAGTCTGGAAGGAGAGTTTACAGTCTAACCAGACACCTAGGTATTTATACTCGTCCACGTATTCTAAGTCAGAACCGTCCAGAGTAGTGATGCCAGTGAATCCTCTGGCAGGAAGAACACAGCTGTGTTGTTAATGAGAGAAAAAAAGTGACCCACGTACCAAGACACTCTCTCTGTTGAGTCTGCCAAAACGAGGTTAAAATGGAGTGCAGAGCACCACACCTGCACCTGATTGGTGGACTTTGCAGGGAGCAGAGCAGCCTTTATCCTGGCCTTACATACCGGAGGCTACATCAGTGGCCTGGCCTTACATACCGGAGGCTACATCAGTGGAAATGCCAATGCGCTTGCTGATGTCAAGCTTCATGTTTTCCAGAACTTCACTCAGTACCTGGACAAAGGTATTGTCCAGTGGATGCCTCGCATTTTCACCACAGGCCACAACCCTCTCATGGACGACGTATCGTCACATATCTGACTATGACAGAGCATCGATCTTGTGTTGTTAGATGTCCTGCGTAGTGTCAGTCAAGACTGAAAACATATCAGCTTCCTGGGTTTCACTTGCTTCTGCTGGCCTGCATTGTGTGTTGGATGGTGGTAGTGACGTTATCCTTTTGATAACAGAGTGATTAGAGAGCCTCTGCCCTCTTCTTGACCCAGGCAGCTTCCTGCTTTTCTCTCTACAGGCAGTCAGATGCTCTTTCACACACAGGTCGTACTTTCCCAGCAGAACGATCATCTCTAAAGAAGTTGCCATGGTCAATGCTGCTGTCATCTAGCGTATAAACTGCTTTCAGACCGCATGCCTCTGTAGCTCAGACCCCATCTTGCCTTTAACAACATCTATAATGCTCTCGAGCACTTGCCTTCTTCTGCGAACTTTGCTCTCTATGAGCAGACATGCCGACTACCGATGAACAGGCTCTCAGTGTTACCTTTGGAGGACCATAGAAAGTAGGCCTCAGCATAACCTCTTTGCATAACGCTCTTTCACTCTCTGATGGATATGCTTCCGGTCTGTCATTGCGTATTCATGAAAGTGCTGTTCTCTGTGGGCTTTTGCAAAATGCAGAATAAAGCATGGTTCTCTTCACTGTATGAGGAGCCACTTCCTGTCGGTTCCATCTTTAAAAAAGAAAACATTGTGCATCACAGACTTTTTTTAAACACTTTTGTTGGGGGTGGAAACTAAAAAAACATATCTAGGTCTTCGGTCTCTTAAAAAAACACAAAAATTGAGGTGGCAGTGGCAACCTGGCTCTGACTCAATCTACATCTGTCCACTGCAGATACACCATCCTCAACCTGGATATCTGTCCACTGCAGATACACCATCCTCAACCTGGATATCTGTCCACTGCAGATACACCATCCTCAACCTGGATATCTGTCCACTGCAGATACACCATCCTCAACCTGGATACCTGTCCACTGCAGATACACCATCCTCAACCTGGATATCTGTCCACTGCAGATACACCATCCTCAACCTGGATATCTGTCCACTGCAGATACACCATCCTCAACCTGGATATCTGTCCACTGCAGATACACCATCCTCAACCTGGATATCTATCCACTGCAGATACACCATCCTCAACTGGATATCTATCCACTGCAGATACACCATCCTCAACCTGGATATCTGTCCACTGCAGATACACCATCCTCAACCTGGATATCTATCCACTGCAGATACACCATCCTCAACCTGGATATCTGTCCACTGCAGATACACCATCCTCAACCTGGATATCTGTCCACTGCAGATACACCATCCTCAATCGACATCTGTCCACTGCAGATACACCATCCTCAACCTACACCTGTCCACTGCAGATACACCATCCTCAACCTGGATATCTATCCACTGCAGATACACCATCCTCAACCTGGATATCTGTCCACTGCAGATACACCATCCTCAACCTGGATATCTGTCCACTGCAGATACACCATCCTCAACCTGAATATCTGTCCACTGCAGATACACCATCCTCAACCTGGATATCTGTCCACTGCAGATACACCATCCTCAACCTGGATATCTATCCACTGCAGATACACCATCCTCAACCTGGATATCTGTCCACTGCAGATACACCATCCTTAACCAACATCTGTCCACTGCAGATACACCATCCTCAATCTACACCTGTCCACTGCAGATACACCATCATCAATCTACACCTGTCCACTGCAGATACACCATCATCAAGTAATTAGTCAATTAGTATAATATTATAACATTAAATAGAAAAGTATAATGTTAATATAATAGTATAATGTTTGTATAATATGAATATATTAATTATATGTTAGTATATTCATATAATAGTATACCATTTTGTTTGTCCACCTACAAAAATGATAAATGTTGGTTGTGTATTTCTTAAACTGCTATATTGTCCAATTAATATCATACTAGTGGTAATATTAATTCCAATTGGACAATATAGCAGTTTAAGAAATACACAACCAACACTTATCATATTTGTAGGTTTTGTTCTGTCATTGTGCAAGAAAAATGGTCTACATTGATGGTTAGTCTCGAGTTTGTTAATGCCAATGTCACGGCTTTTTTCTGTTGAAGGAGAGGCGGACCAAAACGCAGCGTGGTTATTTAGATACATCTTTAATAAGGATGACAGTAGAACAATATAGAAAAAAAACAAGAAATGTGGAAAAACTGAAAACAGCCCTATCTGGTGTAACAAACACAAAGACAGGAACCACCCACAAAACCCAACACCAAACAGGCTACCTAAATATGGCTCCCAATCAGAGACAAAGACTAACACCTGCCTCTGATTGAGAACCATATCAGGCCGAACAGAAACAGACAAACTAGACACACAACATAGAATGCCCACTCAGATCACACCCTGACCAAACAAACATAGAAACAGACAAACTAGACACACAACATAGAATGCCCACTCAGATCACACCCTGACCAAACAAAACACAGAAACAGACAAACTAGACACACAACATAGAATGCCCACTCAGATCACACCCTGACCAAACAAAACACAGAAACAGACAAACTAGACACACAACATAGAATGCCCACTCAGATCACACCCTGACCAAACAAAACATAGAAACAGACAAACTAGACACACAACATAGAATGCCCACTCAGATCACACCCTGACCAAACAAAACATAGAAACAGACAAACTAGACACACAACATAGAATGCCCACTCAGATCACACCCTGACCAAACAAAACATAGAAACAGACAAACTAGACATCCAACATAGAATGCCCACTCAGATCACACCCTGACCAAACAAGACATAGAAACAGACAAACTAGACACACAACATAGAATGCCCACTCAGATCACACCCTGACCAAACAAAACATAGAAACAGACAAACTAGACACACAACATAGAATGCCCACTCAGATCACACCCTGACCAAACAAGACATAGAAACAGACAAACTAGACATCCAACATAGAATGCCCACTCAGATCACACCCTGACCAAACAAGACATAGAAACAGACAAACTAGACATCCAACATAGAATGCCCACTCAGATCACACCCTGACCAAACAAGACATAGAAACAGACAAACTAGACATCCAACATAGAATGCCCACTCAGATCACACCCTGACCAAACAAACATAGAAACAGACAAACTAGACATCCAACATAGAATGCCCACTCAGATCACACCCTGACCAAACAAGACATAGAAACAGACAAACTAGACATCCAACATAGAATGCCCACTCAGATCACACCCTGACCAAACAAGACATAGAAACAGACAAACTAGACATCCAACATAGAATGCCCACTCAGATCACACTCTGACCAAACAAAACATAGAACATACAAAGCAAACTATGTTCAGGGTGTGACAGACCACCCCTCCTCTCTCCACGATGGAGCAGCGTGTCCTTCATCACACGTCCAAACTATGGTCAGGGTGTGACAGCCAAGTACTAACCTGTCAATAATCAGAAACATTCATGCAGAACAATGAGTTCGACATTTCCAACGTTTGCTGTTGCACGTCAAACTTTTTTTAATGTCCCGCCCCATCCAGGCTGTGATTGGTCGGTTCACGAAAAGTGACATTGACGAGTGCTTGTTTCAACAAAAGGCACCCGATATAGCTAAATAGCCAGCTAGCCAAACCCAAATGTTGCTTATCTTATCTTCTGTCTTATCGCTTCAGCTGCAAAACCTTGACTAACAGTTGAACTGGTATCGCTGGGCTCAACAATGGGCTGCTCTCTCTCCTCTCTACTGCCAGTGCCTTCAGACTCACTAGTCTGAGATGATTGACTGGTAACGGCGCCAAATGAACAATTTGTTATTTTAAAACATTTGGCTGCATCCGCCTCAATGGACTTCAACCTCTTCTTCTTCTCTCTCTGCTTTTCAGCACCACCTTTATGTTTCTTCTCTTTTTGTTTGTCCATCTGCTCCACTCCACTATTCATCCAAATGTCACCACTTAACAGAGATGGGAAAGGGGCGGGGCCCAGGTAAAGTTAGAATGGACTGGACCAAAAGTAATTGGCTGGGAGAGAGAGACTGACCGATGTAATAACCAACCGCAGTGGCGGTGGGCTGGCAGCCCACTCGCCTGGGCCAGTCAGACACACAGCACTTGGTTATTTTTATTTAACCTCAGGAAGCTAAAGAAATGTGGCTTGCCACCTAAAACCCTCACAAAGTTTTACAGATGCAAATCGAGAGCATCCTGTCTGGTCTCAAATTGCACCGTATTCCCTATATAGTGCACCACTTTCAATCGGGGCCCATAGTACTCTGGTCAAAAGTAGTGAACTATGTAGGGAATAGGATGCAATTTGGGAAGTGTGTGATAGTTTGATAGTTTTGTCGGAAAAAAGAAGATCCATTTTGTCTTGTTAATTTATGGTTGCCACTAGTTACCAAAGACACAAAGTCAAAATGGGCTATCGTACAAATTAATGAACAAAATGTTTTAAAGTGTCTTAATTTAAGGCCATTAATAAGTTAGTCGTGTGGTTAAGGAGGGTCCCACTAATTGTTCACATGTTGGCGGATAAGAGATTTGAAGGTTTGAGATGAAAAACGTTGTTTCTGTTCCAAAATGTTACGGATTATTTTTATTATGTTGTGTTGTCAACCACCTGTCATGTCACATGACACACACACAAACACAGAGTCGCATGTACTTACATGTGTTTGTGAACAATGTTCATGCAGGTTAATAGTAATTAACATACATGAATATAGTAATGAAATGATAACACACTCTCTCTCTCTGTCTCTCTCTCTGTCTGTCTGTCTGTCTCTCTCTCTCTCTCTGTCTCTCTGTCTCTCTGTCTCTCTCTCTCTCTCTCTCTCTCTCTCTCTGTCTGTCTGTCTGTCTGTCTGTCTGTCTGTCTGTCTGTCTGTCTGTCTGTCTGTCTGTCTGTCTGTCTGTCTCTCTCTCTGTCTGTCTCTCGCTCTCTCTCTCTGTGTCTCTGTCTCTCTCTATCTCTATCTCTGTCTCTCTCTCTGTGTCTCTCTCTGTCTCTCTCTCTGTCTCTCTGTGTCTCTGTCTCTCTCTATCTCTATCTCTGTCTCTCTCTCTGTGTCTCTCTCCCTCTCTCTGTCTCTCTCTCTCAGCCTCCATAGTGACTGTAATATGTCTGGTGAATAATACTGTGGACAGTATAGAGAATGAAGGTATTGCTGCACTGTACACTCCAGTAACTGTCCTCTCACATGAGATGTGTCCTCTACACTAACTGTAGATTCCAGTAACTGTCCTCTCAAACGAGATGTGTTCTCTACACTAACTGTAGATTCCAGTAACTGTCCTCTCACATGAGATGTGTCCTCTACACTAACTGTAGACTCCAGTAACTGTCCTCTCAAACGAGATGTGTCCTCTACACTAACTGTAGACTCCAGTAACTGTCCTCTCACATGAGATGTGTCCTCTACACTAACTGTAGACTCCAGTAACTGTCCTCTCACATGAGATGTGTCCTCTACACTAACTGTAGACTCCAGTAACTGTCCTCTCAAACGAGATGTGTCCTCTACACCAACTGTAGATTCCAGTAACTGTCCTCTCACATGAGATGTGTTCTCTACACTAACTGTAGATTCCAGTAACTGTCCTCTCAAACGAGATGTGTCCTCTACACCAACTGTAGATTCCAGTAACTGTCCTCTCAAACGAGATGTGTCCTCTAGACTAACTGTCGACTCCAGTAACTGTCCTCTCACATGAGATGTGTCCTCTACACTAACTGTCGACTCCAGTAACTGTCCTCTCACATGAGATGTGTCCTCTACACCAACTGTAGATTCCAGTAACTGTCCTCTCAAACGAGATGTGTCCTCTACACTAACTGTAGACTCCAGTAACTGTCGTCTCACACGAGATGTGTTCTCTACACTAACTGTAGATTCCAGTAACTGTCCTCTCACACGAGATGTGTCCTCTACACTAACTGTAGATTCCAGTAACTGTCCTCTCAAACGAGATGTGTCCTCTACACCAACTGTAGATTCCAGTAACTGTCCTCTCACATGAGATGTGTTCTCTACACTAACTGTAGATTCCAGTAACTGTCCTCTCACATGAGATGTGTCCTCTACACTAACTGTAGATTCCAGTAACTGTCCTCTCAAACGAGATGTGTCCTCTACACCAACTGTAGATTCCAGTAACTGTCCTCTCACATGAGATGTGTTCTCTACACTAACTAGACTCCAGTAACTGTCCTCTCACATGAGATGTGTCCTCTACACTAACTAGACTCCAGTAACTGTCCTCTCAAACGAGATGTGTCCTCTACACCAACTGTAGATTCCAGTAACTGTCCTCTCACATGAGATGTGTCCTCTACACTAACTGTAGACTCCAGTAACTGTCCTCTCACATGAGATGTGTCCTCTACACTAACTAGACTCCAGTAACTGTCCTCTCACATGAGATGTGTCCTCTACACTAACTGTAGATTCCAGTAACTGTCCTCTCAAACGAGATGTGTCCTCTACACTAACTGTAGACTCCAGTAAGTGTCCTCTCATATGAGATGTGTCCTCTACACTAACTGTAGACTCCAGTAACTGTCCTCTCACATGAGATGTGTCCTCTACACTAACTGTAGATTCCAGTAACTGTCCTCTCAAACGAGATGTGTCCTCTACACTAACTGTAGATTCCAGTAACTGTCCTCTCAAACGAGATGTGTCCTCTACACTAACTGTAGACTCCAGTAACTGTCCTCTCACATGAGATGTGTCCTCTACACTAACTGTAGACTCCAGTAACTGTCCTCTCACATGAGATGTGTCCTCTACACTAACTGTAGATTCCAGTAACTGTCCTCTCAAACGAGATGTGTCCTCTACACTAACTGTAGACTCCAGTAACTGTCCTCTCACATGAGATGTGTCCTCTACACTAACTGTAGATTCCAGTAACTGTCCTCTCGAACGAGATGTGTCCTCTACACTAACTGTAGACTCCAGTAACTGTCCTCTCACATGAGATGTGTCCTCTACACTAACTGTAGATTCCAGTAACTGTCCTCTCACATGAGATGTGTCCTCTACACTAACTGTAGACTCCAGTAACTGTCCTCTCACATGAGATGTGTCCTCTACACTAACTGTAGATTCCAGTAACTGTCCTCTCACATGAGATGTGTCCTCTACACTAACTGTACACTCCAGTAACTGTCCTCTCACATGAGATGTGTCCTCTACACTAACTGTAGATTCCAGTAACTGTCCTCTCACAAGAGATGTGTCCTCTACACTAACTGTACACTCCAGTAACTGTCCTCTCACATGAGATGTGTCCTCTAGACTAACTGTAGACTCCAGTAACTGTCCTCTCACATGAGATGTGTCCTCTAGACTAACTGTCGACTCCAGTAACTGTCCTCTCACAAGAGATGTGTCCTCTACACTAACTGTACACTCCAGTAACTGTCCTCTCACATGAGATGTGTCCTCTAGACTAACTGTAGACTCCAGTAACTGTCCTCTCACATGAGATGTGTCCTCTACACTAACTGTAGATTCCAGTAACTGTCCTCTCACAAGAGATGTGTCCTCTACACTAACTGTACACTCCAGTAACTGTCCTCTCACATGAGATGTGTCCTCTAGACTAACTGTAGACTCCAGTAACTGTCCTCTCACATGAGATGTGTACTCTACACTAACTGTAGATTCCAGTAACTGTCCTCTCAAACGAGATGTGTCCTCTACACCAACTGTAGATTCCAGTAACTGTCCTCTCACACGAGATGTGTCCTCTACACTAACTGTAGATTCCAGTAACTGTCCTCTCACATGAGATGTGTACTCTACACTAACTGTAGATTCCAGTAACTGTCCTCTCAAACGAGATGTGTCCTCTACACTAACTGTAGACTCCAGTAACTGTCCTCTCACATGAGATGTGTCCTCTACACTAACTGTAGATTCCAGTAACTGTCCTCTCGAACGAGATGTGTCCTCTACACTAACTGTAGACTCCAGTAACTGTCCTCTCACATGAGATGTGTCCTCTACACTAACTGTAGATTCCAGTAACTGTCCTCTCACATGAGATGTGTTCTCTACACTAACTGTAGACTCCAGTAACTGTCCTCTCACATGAGATGTGTCCTCTACACTAACTGTAGATTCCAGTAACTGTCCTCTCACATGAGATGTGTCCTCTACACTAACTGTACACTCCAGTAACTGTCCTCTCACATGAGATGTGTCCTCTACACTAACTGTAGATTCCAGTAACTGTCCTCTCACAAGAGATGTGTCCTCTACACTAACTGTACACTCCAGTAACTGTCCTCTCACATGAGATGTGTCCTCTAGACTAACTGTAGACTCCAGTAACTGTCCTCTCACATGAGATGTGTCCTCTAGACTAACTGTCGACTCCAGTAACTGTCCTCTCACAAGAGATGTGTCCTCTACACTAACTGTACACTCCAGTAACTGTCCTCTCACATGAGATGTGTCCTCTAGACTAACTGTAGACTCCAGTAACTGTCCTCTCACATGAGATGTGTCCTCTACACTAACTGTAGATTCCAGTAACTGTCCTCTCACAAGAGATGTGTCCTCTACACTAACTGTACACTCCAGTAACTGTCCTCTCACATGAGATGTGTCCTCTAGACTAACTGTAGACTCCAGTAACTGTCCTCTCACATGAGATGTGTCCTCTAGACTAACTGTAGACTCCAGTAACTGTCCTCTCACATGAGATGTGTCCTCTACACCAACTGTAGATTCCAGTAACTGTCCTCTCACACGAGATGTGTCCTCTACACTAACTGTAGATTCCAGTAACTGTCCTCTCACATGAGATGTGTACTCTACACTAACTGTAGATTCCTGTAACTGAACCCCTCTGAAAAAGGATTTCATATGAAAAGTTAAAACCGGAATAATAATATATTTAATAATATATTTTAGAGGTGGCATGTCTCTAATCAGAAGATTGGCTTATTGGAGGCCTGGCTTTCAGATAACGACAGGTAGTTAACGACAGGTAGTTAACGACAGGTAGTTAACGACAGGTAGTTAACGACAGGTAGTTAACGACAGGTAGTTAACGACAGGTAGTTAATTCCCGGTAGTTAATGACAAGTAGTTAATGATCGGTAGTTAATGACAGGTAGTTCATGAGTGGTAGTTAATAACCAGTAGTTAATGACCGGTAGTTAATGACCTGTAGTTAATGACCTGTAGTTAATGACCGGTAGTTAATGACCGGTAGTTAATGACCAGTAGTTAATGACAAGTAGTTAATGACCAGTTGTTAATGACCAGTAGTTAATGACAGGTAGTTAATGACCGGTAGTTAACGACAGGTAGTCAATGAACGGTAGTTAACGAAAGGTAGTTAATGACCGGTAGTGAATGACAGGTAGTTAACAACAGGTAGTCAATGACCAGTAGTTAATGACCTGTAGTTAATGACAGGTAGTTAACGACAGGTAGTTAATGAACGGTAGTTAATTATTAGTAGTTAATGACAGGTAGTTAATGAGTTGTAGTTAATGACAGGTAGTTAAATGACCGGTAGGTAATGACAGGTAGTTAATGAGTTGTAGTTCATGACCAGTAGTTAATGACAGGTAGTTCATGACCCATAGTTAATGAGTTGTAGTTAATGACAGGTAGTTAATGACCAGTAGTTAATGACAGGTAGTTAATGAGTTGTAGTTCATGACCAGTAGTTAATGACCGGTAGTTAATGACCGGTAGTTAATGACAGGTAGTTAATGACAGGTAGTTAATGACAGGTAGTTAATGACCAGTAGTTAATGACAGGTAGTTAATGAGTTGTAGTTAATGACCAGTAGTTAATGACCCATAGTTAATGACAGGTAGTTAATGACCGGTAGTTAACGACAGGTAGTCAATGACCGGTAGTTAACAACAGGTAGTTAACAACAGGTAGTCAATGACCGGTAGTTAATGACCGGTAGTTAACGACAGGTAGTCAATGACCGTAGTTAATGAACTGTAGTTAATGACAGGTAGTTAACAACAGGTAGTTAATGAACGGTAGTTAATGACCGGTAGTGAATGACCGGTAGTTAACAACAGGTAGTTAATGACCGTAGTTAATGACCTGTAGTTAATGACAGGTAGTTAATGACCGGTAGTTAATGACAGGTAGTTAATGACAGGTAGTTAATGACCGGTAGTTAACGACAGGTAGTCAATGACCGTAGTTAATGACCTGTAGTTAATGACAGGTAGTTAATGACAGGTAGTTAACAACAGGTAGTTAATGACCGTAGTTAGTGACCTGTAGTTAATGACAGGTAGTTCATGACAGGTAGTTAATGACAGGTAGTTAATGACAGGTAGTTAATGACCGGTAGTTAACGACAGGTAGTCAATAACTGTAGTTAATGACCTGTAGTTAATGACCGGTAGTTAATGACCGGTAGTTAACGACAGGTAGTCAATGACCGTAGTTAATGACAGGTAGTTAATGACAGGTAGTTAATGACCGGTAGTTAATGACCTGTAGTTAATGACAGGTAGTTAATGACCTGTAGTTAATGACCTGTAGTTAATGACCGGTAGTTAATGACCGGTAGTTAACGACAGGTAGTCAATGACCGTAGTTAATGACCTGTAGTTAATGACAGGTAGTTAACGACAGGTAGTCAATGACCGTAGTTAATGACCGGTAGTTAATGACAGGTAGTTAATGACCGGTAGTTAATGACCTGTAGTTAATGACCGGTAGTTAATGACTTGTAGTTAATGACCTGTAGTTAATGACCGGTAGTTAATGACCGGTAGTTAACGACAGGTAGTCAATGACCGTAGTTAATGACAGGTAGTTAATGACAGGTAGTTAATGACCGGTAGTTAATGACCTGTAGTTAATGACCGGTAGTTAATGACCTGTAGTTAATGACCTGTAGTTAATGACCTGTAGTTAATGACCTGTAGTTAATGACCGGTAGTTAATGACCTGTAGTTAATGACAGGTAGTTAACGACAGGTAGTCAATGACCGTAGTTAATGACCGGTAGTTAACGACAGGTAGTTAATGACAGGTAGTTAATGAACGGTAGTTAATTATTAGTAGTTAATGACAGGTAGTTAATGACTGGTAGTTAATGACAGGTAGTTAATGACCGGTAGTGAATGACCAGTAGTTAACGACAGGTAGTTAATGACAGGTAGTTAATGAACGGTAGTTAATTATTAGTAGTTAATGACAGGTAGTTAATGACTGGTAGTTAATGACAGGTAGTTAATGAGTTGTAGTTAATGACAGGTAGTTAAATGACCGGTAGGTAATGACCGGTAGTTAATGATCGGTATTTAATGACAGGTAGTTAAATGACCGGTAGTTAATGATTGGTAGTTAATGACAGGTAGTTCATGACCAGTAGTTAATGACCTGTAGTTAATGACAGGATGACAGGTAGTTAACAACAGGTAGTTAATGAACGGTAGTTAATGACCGGTAGTGAATGACCAGTAGTTAATGACAGGTAGTCAATGACCAGTAGTTAATGACAGGATGACAGGTAGTTAACAACAGGTAGTTAATGAACGGTAGTTAATGACCGGTAGTGAATGACCGGTAGTTAACGACAGGTAGTCAATGACCGTAGTTAATGACCTGTAGTTAATGACAGGATGACAGGTAGTTAACAACAGGTAGTTAATGAACGGTAGTTAATGACAGGTAGTTAACGACCAGTTGTTAATGACCGGTAGTTAACAACAGGTAGTTAATGACTGTAGTTAATGACCTGTAGTTAATGACAGGTAGTTAATGACCGGTAGTTAATGACAGGTAGTTAATGACAGGTAGTTAATGACCGGTAGTTAATGACCGGTAGTTAACGACAGGTAGTCAATGACCGTAGTTAATGACCTGTAGTTAATGACCTGTAGTTAATGACAGGTAGTTAATGACAGGTAGTTAATGACAGGTAGTTAATGACCGGTAGTTAACGACAGGTAGTCAATCACCATAGTTAATGACCTGTAGTTAATGACAGGTAGTTAATGACCATAGTTAATGACAGGTAGTTAATGACCGGTAGTTAACGACAGGTAGTCAATGACCGTAGTTAATGATCTGTAGTTAATGACAGGTAGTTAACGACAGGTAGTCAATGACCGTAGTTAATGACCGGTAGTGAATGACCAGTAGTTAACGACAGGTAGTTAATGACAGGTAGTTAATGAACGGTAGTTAATTATTAGTAGTTAATGACAGGTAGTTAATGACTGGTAGTTAATGACAGGTAGTTAATGAGTTGTAGTTAATGACAGGTAGTTAAATGACCGGTAGGTAATGACCGGTAGTTAATGATCGGTAGTTAATGACAGGTACTTAAATGACCGGTAGGTAATGACCGGTAGTTAATGATCGGTAGTTAATGACAGGTAGTTCATGACCCGTAGTTAATGAGTTGTAGTTAATGACAGGTAGTTAATGACCAGTATTTAATGACAGGTAGTTAATGAGTTATAGTTCATGACCAGTAGTTAATGACTGGTAGTTAATGACAGGTAGTTAATGACCCGTAGTTAATGACAGGTAGTTAATGACAGGTAGTTAATTACTGGTAGTTAATGACAGGTAGTTAACGACAGGTAGTTAACGACAGGTAGTTAACGACAGGTAGTGAATGACCGGTAGTTAACGACAGGTAGTTAACAACAGGTAATTAACGACAGGTAGTGAACGACAGGTAGTCAATGACCGGTAGTTAATTAACAGAGTTAATTCCCGGTAGTTAATGACCTGTAGTTAACGACAGGTAGTTAATGACAGGTAGTTAATGACAGGTAGTTAACGACAGGTAGTTAATGACAGGTAGTTAACGACAGGTAGTTAATGGCAGGTAGTTAATGACAGGTAGTTAATGAACGTAGTTAACGACAGGTAGTTAATGACAGGTAGTTAATGACAGGTAGTTAATGACCGGTAGTGAATGAACGGTAGTTATTTATTAGTAGTTAATGACAGGTAGTTAATGAACGGTAGTTAATGACAGGTAGTTAATGAACGGTAGTTAATGACAGGTAGTTAATGACCGGTAGTGAATGACCTGTAGTTAATGACCGGTAGTTAACGACCGGTAGTTAATGACCGGTAGTGAATGACCGGTAGTTATTTATTAGTAGTTAATGACAGGTAGTTCATGAGTTGTAGTTAATGACAGGTAGTTAAATGACCGGTAGGTAATGACAGGTAGTTCATGACCCGCAGTTAATGAGTTGTAGTTAATGACAGGTAGTTAATGACCAGTAGTTAATGACAGGTAGTTAATGAGTTGTAGTTCATGACAGGTAGTTAATGATCGGTAGTTAATGACAGGTAGTTCATGACCCGTAGTTAATGAGTTGTAGTTAATGACAGGTAGTTAATGACCAGTAGTTAATGACAGGTAGTTAATGAGTTGTAGTTCATGACCAGTAGTTAATGATCGGTAGTTAATGACAGGTAGTTAATGAGTTGTAGTTAATGACCGGTAGTTAATGACAGGTAGTTAATGACAGGTAGTTAACGGGGCGGCAGGGTAGCCTAGTGGTTAGAGTGTTGGACTAATAACCGGAAGGTTGCAAGTTCAAACCCCCAAGCTGACAAGGTACAAATCTGTCGTTCTGCCCCTGAACAGGCAGTTAACCCACTGTTCATAGGCCTTCGTTGAAAATAAGAATTTGTTCTTAACTGACTTGCCTAGTAAAATAAAGGTAAAAAAATAGTTGTAGTTATTGACCAGTAATGAATTACTGGTAGTTAATGACAGGTAGTTAATGACAGGTAGTTAATGACAGGTAGTTAATGACAGGTAGTTAATGACAGGTAGTTGATGACCGGTAGTTAATCAGTTGTAGTCAATGACCGGTAGTTAATGTCTCTCTTTGTTTCTCTCTCTCTCTCTCTCTCTCTCTGTCTCTCTCTTCCTCTCTCTCTCTCTCTCTCTATTTCTCTCTGTCTCTGTGTCTCTCTCTCTCTCTCTGTCTCTCTCTTTCTCTCTCTCTCTGTCTCTCTCTCTCTCTCTCTCTCTCTCTCTCTCTCTCTCTCTGTCTCTCTCTCTGTTTCTCCCTCTCTGTCTCTGTGTCTCTCTCTCTTTGTCTCTCACTGTCTCTCTCTCTCTGTCTGTCTCTCTCTCTCTCTTTGTCTCTCTTTGTTTCTTTATTTCTCTCTCTCTCTCTGTGTCTCCCTCTCTGTCTCTGTGTCTCTCAGAACCAGGTATGGATGGAGGGCAGACCTACAACACTCCAGGTGACTGACTGTTCTAACTTTATGTCCTGATGCCATATGGACTGTGAGTTTATGTCCTGATGCCATATGGACTGTGAGTTTATGTCCTGATGTCATATGGACTGTGACTTTATGTCCTGATGCCATATGGACTGTGAGTTTATGTCCTGATGCCATATGGACTGTGAGTTTATGTCCTGATGTCATTAGGACTGTGAGTTTATGTCCTGATGCCATATGGACTGTGACTTTATGTCCTGATGCCATATTACATTTACATTTACATTTTACATTTAAGTCATTTAGCAGACGCTCTTATCCAGAGCGACTTACAAATTGGTGCATTCACCTTATGACATCCAGTGGAACAGCCACTTTACAATAGTGCATCTAAATCTTTTAAGGGGGGTGAGAAGGATTACTTTATCCTATCCTAGGTATTCCTTAAAGAGGTGGGGTTTCAGGTGTCTCCGGAAGGTGGTGATTGACTCCGCTGTCCTGGCGTCGTGAGGGAGTGTGTTCCACCATTGGGGAGCCAGAGCAGCGAACAGTTTTGACTGGGCTGAGCGGGAACTGTACTTCCTCAGTGGTAGGGAGGCGAGCAGGCCAGAGGTGGATGAATGCAGTGCCCTTGTTTGGGTGTAGGGCCTGATCAGAGCCTGGAGGTACTGAGGTGCCGTTCCCCTCACAGCTCCGTAGGCAAGCACCATGGTCTTGTAGCGGATGCGAGCTTCAACTGGAAGCCAGTGGAGAGAGCGGAGGAGCGGGGTGACGTGAGAGAACTTGGGAAGGTTGAACACCAGACGGGCTGCGGCGTTCTGGATGAGTTGTAGGGGTTTAATGGCACAGGCAGGGAGCCCAGCCAACAGCGAGTTGCAGTAATCCAGACGGGAGATGACAAGTGCCTGGATTAGGACCTGCGCCGCTTCCTGTGTGAGGCAGGGTCGTACTCTGCGGATGTTGTAGAGCATGAACCTACAGGAACGGGCCACCGCCTTGATGTTAGTTGAGAACGACAGGTTGTTGTCCAGGATCACGCCAAGGTTCTTAGCGCTCTGGGAGGAGGACACAATGGAGTTGTCAACCGTGATGGCGAGATCATGGAACGGGCAGTCCTTCCCCGGGAGGAAGAGCAGCTCCGTCTTGCCGAGGTTCAGCTTGAGGTGGTGATCCGTCATCCACACTGATATGTCTGCCAGACATGCAGAGATGAGATTCACCACCTGGTCATCAGAAGGAGGAAAGGAGAAGATTAATTGTGTGTCGTCTGCATAGCAGTGATAGGAGAGACCATGTGAGGTTATGACAGAGCCAAGTGACTTGGTGTATAGCGAGAATAGGAGAGGGCCTAGAACAGAGCCCTGGGGGACACCAGTGGTGAGAGCGCGTGGTGAGGAGACAGATTCTTGCCACGCCACCTGGTAGGAGCGACCTGTCAGGTAGGACGCAATCCAAGCGTGGGCCGCGCCGGAGATGCCCAACTCGGAGAGGGTGGAGAGGAGGATCTGATGGTTCACAGTATCGAAGGCAGCCGATAGGTCTAGAAGGATGAGAGCAGAGGAGAGAGAGTTAGCTTTAGCGGTGCGGAGCGCCTCCGTGATACAGAGAAGAGCAGTCTCAGTTGAATGACTAGTCTTGAAACCTGACTGATTTGGATCAAGAAGGTCATTCTGAGAGAGATAGCGGGAGAGCTGGCCAAGGACGGCACGTTCAAGAGTTTTGGAGAGAAAAGAAAGAAGGGATACTGGTCTGTAGTTGTTGACATCGGAGGGATCGAGTGTAGGTTTTTTCAGAAGGGGTGCAACTCTCGCTCTCTTGAAGACGGAAGGGACGTAGCCAGCGGTCAGGGATGAGTTGATGAGCGAGGTGAGGTAAGGGAGAAGGTCTCCGGAAATGGTCTGGAGAAGAGAGGAGGGGATAGGGTCGAGCGGGCAGGTTGTTGGGCGGCCGGCCGTCACAAGACGAGATTTCATCTGGAGAGAGAGGGGAGAAAGAGGTCAGAGCACCGGGTAGGGCAGTGTGAGCAGAACCAGCGGTGTCGTTTGACTTAGCAAACGAGGATCGGATGTCGTCGACCTTCTTTTCAAAATGGTTGACGAAGTCATCTGCAGAGAGGGAGGAGGGGGGAGGAGGATTGAGGAGGGAGGAGAAGGTGGCAAAGAGCTTCCTAGGGTTAGAGGCAGATGCTTGGAATTTAGAGTGGTAGAAAGTGGCTTTAGCAGCAGAGACAGAGGAGGAAAATGTAGAGAGGAGGGAGCGAAAGGATGCCAGGTCCGCAGGGAGGCGAGTTTTCCTCCATTTCCGCTCGGCTGCCCGGAGCCCTGTTCTGTGAGCTCGCAATGAGTCGTCGAGCCACGGAGCGGGAGGGGAGGACCGAGCCGGCCTGGAAGATAGGGGACATAGAGAGTCAAAGGATGCAGAAAGGGAGGAGAGGAGGGTTGAGGAGGCAGAATCAGGAGATAGGTTGGAGAAGGTTTGAGCAGAGGGAAGAGATGATAGGATGGAAGAGGAGAGAGTAGCGGGGAGAGAGAGCGAAGGTTGGGACGGCGCGATACCATCCGAGTAGGGGCAGTGTGGGAAGTGTTAGATGAGAGCGAGAGGGAAAAGGATACAAGGTAGTGGTCGGAGACTTGGAGGAGTTGCAATGAGGTTAGTGGAAGAACAGCATCTAGTAAAGATGAGGTCGAGCGTATTGCCTGCCTTGTGAGTAGGGGGAAGGTGAGAGGGTGAGGTCAAAAGAGGAAAGGAGTGGAAAGAAGGAGGCAGAGAGGAATGAGTCAAAGGTAGACGTGGGGAGGTTAAAGTCGCCCAGAACTGTGAGAGGTGAGCCGTCCTCAGGAAAGGAGCTTATCAAGACATCAAGCTCATTGATGAACTCTCCGAGGGGACCTGGAGGGCGATAAATGATAAGGATATTAAGCTTGAAAGGGCTGGTAACTGTGACAGCATGAAATTCAAAGGAGGCGATAGACAGATGGGTAAGGGCAGAAAGAGAGAATGCCGGTGCCACCACCCCGCTGACCAGAAGCTCTCGGGGTGTGCGAGAACACGTGTGCGGACGAAGAGAGAGCAGTAGGAGTAGCAGTGTTATCTGTGGTGATCCATGTTTCCGTCAGTGCCAAGAAGTCGAGGGACTGGAGGGAGGCATAGGCTGAGATGAACTCTGCCTTGTTGGCCGCAGATCGTATGGACTGTGAGTTTATGTCCTGATGTCATATGGACTGTGAGTTTATGTCCTGATGCCATATGGACTGTGACTTTATGTCCTGATGCCATATGGACTGTGACTTTATGTCCTGATGCCATATGGACTGTGACTTTATGTCCTGATGTCATATGGACTGTGACTTTATGTCCTGATGCCATATGGACTGTGACTTTATGTCCTGATGCCATATGGACTGTGAGTTTATGTCCTGATGCCATATGGACTGTGAGTTTATGTCCTGATGTCATATGGACTGTGAGTTTATGTCCTGATGTCATATGGACTGTGAGTTTATGTCCTGATGTCATATGGACTGTGAGTTGAAGCACCTTTCGGTTTGACAAGTGTCCCCGCGTGTGTGTGATGTCCTCTAGGCTTTCTTCCATTTTCTGCTGTTGTTGAGAACTCTGCAAAACGCCAACAGGCATGTGGGGGAGGGGTCTTGAAATGTAACACCCCCCCCCCACAATCTTGCTGCCAGCGGTCTATTCAAATAATTTTGGCTAATGAAAAAACGATCCAGATCTCCAACTGAACAAGGTGATTTTAGAAGTATGGCTACGCGAGACTAGTCTCCAGTCCGGTTGCACAGGTCGTTGATGTCCGAACGGTCTGACCAGACTCCAAAGCCTGCAGCAGCCCGTAGTGTCCAATTCTCCCATTGGCCTTCCTCCCGAAGCCCAGGAAACTGTCCTCTGTGTCTCTGGCCCGTGGAACCTTCTGCCTCCGTAGGTCCAGAAGGAGGGAGGCTCTGGCACATCGTCACTGTTGACCATGTTTAACAGGCGAGTCAGTCTGGAAGCCAATCCACTCAACACCCGGAACACCTGAACCCTCCTCACGTTGTCTCAGGAAGACAACGTCACGTGTGGCGGGTTTGTTTATTAGGCATAGCACACTTTCCCCATCGCTCAGAACTTTCTGTTGGATATTCACCTTGGCAAACGGATGTTGAATCTTCGCTTGGGCCACCTGAGACTATTTCCTCAAAATCATTGATCATTACACTCTGTGATAAAGCACCGAAGGCATCGCTAATGTCCAGAAACACCGTGGGAAACGATTCATGCTTGATGTCATCCCATTCCAGTTTTAAGAAAGAAAACATGCTCGTTCGTACCCTGTCTGTTGTATAAAAGCCTTTTGTTTGGGAGAGAGAATACCTGCATCTACAAGCCATGGTGGTATGCAGGTGGGCGAGCATAAACACTTTCTAGACAGAGGGGAAGAGGGAGATGTCTCTCCATGCAGATGGATCATCTGGAACATTGTATCGTCGGGTGTATTCTGTGTTTTAGAGCAGCATCCTTCCATGAGACCAGGTAGCATTGCATTAATCAGACAGGCATTAACGATATGCATGAGTACATGGAAGGACTGGGGCCTTGTGGTCATTAAAGTCTCGGTCTCGTAGGTGACACCATCTGATACACTTGCCTTGTTGTTTGGCAGGGAAGTTAAAACATTATTTACATTCAGGTTGAGACAGTCGATGTTCATTTCAGGATGACATTTGTGTTTGGCGTTCGTCAGAGTACTAAGTGGATTGTAAGAGCATTTAAAAACATAAATAAAGACTATGTTTTTTTTTCACTTTGATGTGTAGCTGCAATGTTACAGTACCTGCTCTCCACCAACATGTACCCTAACCCCCAATACAGCCAACATGTACCCTGACCCCCAATACAGCCAACATGTACCCTGACCCCCAATACAGCCAACATGTACCCTAACCCCCAATACAGCCAACATGTACCCTGACCCCCAATACAGCCAACATGTACCCTAACCCCCAATACAGCCAACATGTACCCTGACCCCCAATACAGCCAACATGTACCCTGACCCCCAATACAGCCAACATGTACCCTGACCTCCAATACAGCCAACATGTACCCTAACCCCCAATACAGCCAACATGTACCCTGACCCCCAATACAGCCAACATGTACCCTGACCCCCAATACAGCCAACATGTACCCTGACCCTTAATACAGCCAACATGTACCCTGACCCCCAATACAGCCAACATGTACCCTGACCCCCAATACAGCCAACATGTACCCTAACCCCCAATACAGCCAACATGTACCCTAACCCCCAATACAGCCAACATGTACCCTGACCCTTAATACAGCCAACATGTACCCTGACCCCCAATACAGCCAACATGTACCCTGACCCCCAATACAGCCAACATGTACCCTAACCCCCAATACAGCCAACATGTACCCTGACCCCAATACAGCCAACATGTACCCTGACCCCCAATACAGCCAACATGTACCCTGACCCCCAATACAGCCAACATGTAGCCTGACCCCCAATACAGCCAACATGTACCCTGACCCCCAATACAGCCAACATGTACCCTGACCCCCAATACAGCCAACATGTACCCTGACCCCCAATACAGCCAACATGTACCCTGACCCTTAATACAGCCAACATGTACCCTGACCCCAATACAGCCAACATGTACCCTGACCCCCAATACAGCCAACATGTACCCTGACCCCCAATACAGCCAACATGTACCCTGACCCCTAATACAGCCAACATGTACCCTGACCCCCAATACAGCCAACATGTACCCTGACCCCCAATACAGCCAACATGTACCCTGACCCTTAATACAGCCAACATGTACCCTGACCCCCAATACAGCCAACATGTACCCTGACCCCAATACAGCCAACATGTACCCTGACCCTTAATACAGCCAACATGTACCCTGACCCTTAATACAGCCAACATGTACCCTGACCCCAATACAGCCAACATGTACCCTGACCCCAATACAGCCAACATGTACCCTGACCCTTAATACAGCCAACATGTACCCTGACCCCAATACAGCCAACATGTACCCTGACCCTTAATACAGCCAACATGTACCCTGACCCCCAATACAGCCAACATGTACCCTGACCCCCAATACAGCCAACATGTACCCTGACCCCAATACAGCCAACATGTACCCTGACCCCCAATACAGCCAACATGTACCCTGACCCTTAATACAGCCAACATGTACCCTGACCCCCAATACAGCCAACATGTACCCTGACCCCCAATACAGCCAACATGTACCCTGACCCCTAATACAGCCAACATGTACCCTGACCCCCAATACAGCCAACATGTACCCTGACCCCCAATAGAGCCAACATGTACCCTGACCCCCAATACAGCCAACATGTACCCTGACCCCCAATACAGCCAACATGTACCCTGACCCCCAATACAGCCAACATGTACCCTGACCCTTAATACAGCCAACATGTACCCTGACCCCCAATACAGCCAACATGTACCCTGACCCCCAATACAGCCAACATGTACCCTGACCCCCAATACAGCCAACATGTACCCTGACCCCCAATACAGCCAACATGTACCCTGACCCCCAATAGAGCCAACATGTACCCTGACCCCCAATACAGCCAACATGTACCCTGACCCCCAATACAGCCAACATGTACCCTGACCCCCAATACAGCCAACATGTACCCTGACCCCCAATACAGCCAACATGTACCCTGACCCCCAATACAGCCAACATGTACCCTGACCCCCGATACAGCCAACATGTACCCTGACCCCCAATACAGCCAACATGTACCCTAACCCCCAATACAGCCAACATGTACCCTGACCCCAATACAGCCAATATGTACCCTGACCCCCAATACAGCCAACATGTATCCTGACCCCCAATACAGCCAACATGTACCCTGACCCCCAATACAGCCAACATGTACTCTGACCCCCAATACACCCAACATGTACCCTGATATGTTATAATGTACAATAACACACAACACGTACAATGACCTTCTAACATTCTCCCTCCTCTTCCTCTCCAGCCTGCCAGTGGGAGTCGTCTGATTGGCTGTCCCCGTCCCGGCTCCGCCTACCTGGCATCGATGGGGGGAGTGACATTACAGATGACCTTCCGTCGTTCAGCAGAGCAGGAAGCGTGTACTCATTACAGCTGGACTACGGGCTGGGGGGGTACAGGAGGGAAAGAGAGAGAGGAAACTCAGGGGACAGAAGAAGCCTCAGGTCACTCTCAGCTGAGAGGAGAGAAAGAGACATGGAGAGAGGGAGAGGGACGGAAAGAGCGAGAGGGAGAGGAATGGAGAGAAGAAGAGGGATGGAAAGAGAGAGAGGGAGAGGGATGGAAAGAGAGAGGGGGAGAGGGATGGAGAGGGCGAGAGGGAGAGGGATGGAGAGAGCGAGAG
>NW_026282741.1:500000-570158 GCF_023373465.1 Oncorhynchus keta
TAGGGAAACGGATGAGACTAACTAAAAGGAATACCTATGACTAGGGAAACGGATGAGACTAACTAAAAGGAATACCTATGACTAGGGAAACGGATGAGACTAACTAAAAGGAATACCTATGACTAGGGAAACGGATGAGACTAACTAAAAGGAATACCTATGACTAGGGAAACGGATGAGACTAACTAAAAGGAATACCTATGACTAGTGAAATGGATGAGACTAACTAAAAGGAATACCTATGACTAGGGAAACGGATGAGACTAACTAAAAGGAATACCTATGACTAGGGAAACGGATGAGACTAACTAAAAGGAATACCTATGACTAGGGAAACGGATGAGACTAACTAAAAGGAATACCTATGACTAGGGAAACGGATGAGACTAACTAAAAGGAATACCTATGACTAGGGAAACGGATGAGACTAACTGAAAGCCCAGGGTGTGGGGTTCTGGAAACGGGACACCTATGACTAGTGAAGTTTGGACTGATTAACCTTTCTAGTGCAGGGGTACCGCTAGCAGAACACCTCGACAACATTCCGTTGAAAAGGCAGCGCACGAAATTCAAAAAATATTTTTCAGAAATATGTAACTTTCACACATTAACAAGTCCAATACAGCAAATGAAAGATAAACATCTTGTTAATCTACCCATCGTGTCCGATTTCAAAAATGCTTTACAGCTAAAGCACAACATATGATTATGTTAGGTCTCCGCCGAGTCGAAAAAACACAGACATTTTTCCAGCCAAAGATTGAGGTCACAAAACAGAAATATAGATCAAATGAATCACTAACCTTTGATGATCTTCATCAGATGACTCTCATAGGACATCATGTTACACAATACATGTACGTTTTGTTCGATAATGTGCATATTTATATCCAAAAATCTCAGTTTATATTGGCGCCTTACGTGCAGTAATGTTTTGATTCCAAAACATCTGGTGATTTAAGTAGAAATACTCATAATAAACATTGACAAAAGATACAAGTGTTATTCACAGAATTAAATACTTCTCCTTAATGCAACCGCTGTGTCAGATTTTAAAAAACTTTACGGAAAACGCAATATCTGAGAACGGCGCTCATTTTGGAATAGCCGCCATTATGGAATCAACAAATTTAGAAACAACACCATAAATTGTCACTTACCTTTGATGATCTTCATCAGAAGGCACTCCCAGGAATCCCAGTTCGACAATAAATGACTGATTTGTTCCATAAAGTTCCATCATTTATCTCCAAATAGCCAATTGTTGTTAGCGTGTTCAGCCCAGTAATCCATCGTCATGAGGCGCGAGCACTTCATCCAGACAAAAACTCTAAAAGTTCCGTTACAGTCCTTTAGAAACATGTCAAACGATGTACGGAATCAATCGTAAAATTAACATAAAACATCAATAATGTTCCAACCGGAGAATTCCTTTGTCTTCAGAAAGGCACTGAAACGAGATGTAACTCTGTCGGGAGCACACATCATGAGACCGAGGCACTATGCCAGACCACTGACTCAAACAGGTCTCATGAGCCCCTCCTTTATAGTAGAATTCTCATTCAAGTTTCAAAAGACGGTTGACATCTAGTGGAAGCCCAAGGAAGTGCAACCTCATCCATATCTCAATGTGTACTCAGTAGGCCAAGCTTTGAAAAACTACAAACCTCAGATGTCCCACTTCCTGTTTGGATTTTTCTCAGGTTTTTGCCTGCCATGTGAGGTCTGTTATACTCACAGACATCATTCAAACATATATTAGCATCTGGGATAGAGTAGGAGGCAGTTCAAAATGTTCTACCTTTAAAATGAAGGTAGATCCAAGTAAAGGCTTTAGTACCAAATATTAAGCTGATAAACCAGCACCAACTTTTTGAAGGTTCTAACAGATTTGTTAAACAATAAGTTTTATATTTTGACTAAATTGATGCAGCAGGTTAAAATGATAAGACCAGAAAGGGGCTCTGTGTAATGGCTCTCGTCGAAAGGAGTGGACCAAAGCGCAGCGTGGTAAGTGTTCAAGATTCCTTTTATTCAAAAACCACTTAAACAAAAACAACAACGCGAAAAACGAAGCGCACAGTTCTGTCAGGTACAGACACTAAACAGAAAACAAGATCCTACAAAACCCAAACGGAAAACGGCAACTTACGATCCCCAATCAGAGACAACGATAGACAGCTGCCTCTGATTGGGAACCACAACACTCGGCCAAACACAAAGAAATAGAAAACATAGACTTTCCCACCAGAGTCACACCCTGACCTAACCAAACATAGAGAATAAATAAGGATCTCTAAGGTCAGGGCGTGACACTCTGGGATTGTTTGTTTAAGTGTTTAAGTGTTTATTCCACTTAATGGAACATTGTATTACCTGATATGTAGGATTCTTTCCAGGACTTGATGGATGTCCATTAATCCAAATGTTAAAAAGTATTTAACAAGCCAGTTAAGTGGCTTAACTGCCTTGTTCAGGGGCAGAACGACAGATTTTTACCTTGTCAACCCGGGGATTCAATCCAGCAGCCTTTCGGTTACTGGCCCAACGCTCTAACCACTAGGCTACCTGCCAACCCATTATGAGCTCCCAAATTAAATAAGCCCAATTTTGTCTGTTTTCATCCTAAATGTTTGTTTAGTCGTGTTAATACAGTATTTGATTTATTGTGTGGGGTCTATTTCATTTGGTTTTAGAGGGGTTTTCATGGGTTAGAGAGGATGTACCTTACAGGTTGTAACTTTTGAATTTTCTGAAGATTTTATTTTTGATTGAACACGTATAAAATGTAAACCTGGTATATAAAATGTTTCAGTTTGAGATGTCTTTAAAATGTAATCTGAGATGAAGGGAAAGAGTTGAATGACCCTAACTTTCTAACATTCTGCTGATCACCTTCACTAGAGAGCCTAGAAACAGTGAGATTTAAAGGTAATATGTAATATCTCAAATTATAATTTGAGGGAGTTCCTGATGAGGAACTTAATCCTAGAATTATGAGATTAATATATTGTATGTTGATATAAATGTACATTCTGCCAATGTTAATGATGTGTGTTAAATTGAGGGGTTTTGATTTTGAGTCACAAAACCAATGTGAATCACTGAGTATCGTCATTCTAAATTTTGGTTGGGTAATTAATTGGGTTTTGACTGATTTGGGAATTTAATGATTTCCCTTACCTATTTATACCTACATCTCTGATGACCTCAATCCTGAGCATAAAGACCCAGATGTGGATCTGAGTGTATAAGGTACCCAGAGAGGGGTGTCTGTCATGCTGACCCCTATCTTTGGGCTTAGTGCCAGTGTGATGACTGTCCTATTTGCTGTAATGAAGCTTGTGTGTGATTTATTTTTTCTGTTTCATTTTCTGTTCCAGATTGACTGTGTTATTAAGATAAGAAAGGTCTAAAAACCTAGCAACCAAAATAAAGTTTGTTTACCATGGATGAGATGTAAGGTGCCATAAATATGTACTGTTTTAAAATGTATGTTTACCAATAATTATGTGATGCTTGAATGCTTACATTTAGCTTCTTGAGAGGGGTGTCACGTTTGTTTGTAGAGACGGCGCAGCGGATGTTGAGTTGCTCATTTATTAAAAGTGAAACTTAGCAAAACAAAACAATAAAACAGTACCCCCCAAAGGTGCGGATTCCGGCCGCAAAACCTGAAACAACTGGGGAGGGTAGGCGGGGGGTGATTAGTATCGGTGGCGGCTCTAGTGCAGGTCGTAGCCCCCACTCAGCTCGCGGATCCGCTAGCATCTGTGGTGGCTCTGGTGCAGGACGAAGAACCCTCTCATCCCGCAGATCCAGCCATGGACCCGGGCTGAACACTGTGCCTGGACTGGACCTAGGTGCAGAAGAAAACTCCTGCCATGGAGCTGGACCGGACGCCGTGCCTGGACTGGGCACCAACGCAGAAGAAGACTCTGGCCTTGGAGCTGGACTGGACGCTGTGCTTAGACTGGGCATCGGTGCAGTGGAAGGCTCCCCCCATGGAGCTGGAGGTTCCGGACCGTGGACCATCTCAGGCGGTTCCGGACCGTGGACCATCTCAGGAGGTTCCGGACCGTGGACCGTTGTTGGAGGTTCCGGACTGTGAAACGTCTCCGGAAGCTCTGGACTGGGAATCGTTGCCGGAAGCTCTGGACTGGGGACCGTCGACTAAAGCTCTGGACAGGGGATGCTTACTGGAGGCCTAGTGTGTGGAGCCGGCACAGGTGGCGCCAGACTGGTAACACGCACTTCAAGGCGAGTGCAGGGAGCAGACACAGGACGTACTTGACTGGGAAGGCGCACTTGAGGAAGAGTGAGGGGAGCAGGCACAGGAGGTACCTGACTGGGAAGGCGCACTTGAGGGAGAGTGAGAGGAGCAGGCACAGGACGTACCAGACTGGGGACACACACTTCAGGGAGAGTGCGAAGGAGGAGACACATGACGTACCGGACTGGAGAGGCGTACTTGAGGCCAGAAGCATGGAACCGGCACAGGTCGCACCAGACTGCTAACTGGATCCTCTGGTCAGATGTTGAGCAGAACACACTTGCACTACATCTCTCTCATCTCTCTCTCTCCCAACTTCGCCATTTCTTCCCTGACAGTCTCTGGCTCTTCCCTTTGCTCAGCCGCCAGCTCCATGTGCCACCCCCCAAAAAACATGTGGTTGTCCTTGGGCTTTCTGTAGCCGCACTGTCCTCCATAATCTCCTTCCGTCTGTCGCCAAGGAAGAATTTCGTATCTCCCCATCACTTCCTCCCACTTCCTGGTTCGATGGGATATTCTGTCACGTTCTTTTGTAGAGACGGACCAAGGCGAAGGAGTTCCACATAATTTATTAAAATTGAAATCTCGTCAAATCGTCCCAGCGTGTTTTCCGTGAGTTACCGTCTCTCTTTGTTTTCTACTTCCTTTTTGCCCTGACCCTACCTGCCGTTCTGTACCTTGTTGACTCTGCCTTGGATTACGAACCTCTGCCTGCCCTGACCCTGCCTGCCGTTCTGTACCTTGTTGACTCTGCCTTGGATTACGAACCTCTGCCTGCCCTGACCCTACCTGCCGTTCTGTACCTTGTTGACTCTGCCTTGGATTACGAACCTCTGCCTGCCCTGACCCTGCCTGCCGTTCTGTACCTTGTTGACTCTGCTTTGGATTACGAACCTCTGCCTGCCCTGACCCTACCTGCCGTTCTGTACCTTGTTGACTCTGCCTTGGATTACGAACCTCTGCCTGCCCTGACCCTGCCTGCCGTTCTGTACCTTGTTGACTCTGCCTTGGATTACGAACCTCTGCCTGCCCTGACCCTACCTGCCGTTCTGTACCTTGTTGACTCTGCCTTGGATGACGAACCTCTGCCTGCCCTGACCCTGCCTGCCGTTCTGTACCTTGTTGACTCTGCCTTGGATGACGAACCTCTGCCTGTCCTTGATCTGCCCTTGTGCCTGACCCTTTGTGATAATAAATATTGTGAGAACCAAGCCCCCTGTGTCTGGGTCATATCCTGAGTCGTGGTAATACGGCCTGACATTATCACAACAACATGTTTCCAATACAAAACGCATCATCTGGTTATTGACCAATTAAATTAAAAAACTTTATTGTTTTATTGACAGGCCCAAAGTAAAGGCGTTCTCTATGTTATTATCTGGTACTCCCTGTATATAGACATGTTATTACCTCCCTGTATATAGACATGTTATTACCTCCCTGTATATAGACATGTTATTAGTAAAGGCATTCTCTATGTTATTACCTCCCTGTATATAGACATGTTATTACCTCCCTGTATATAGACATGTTATTACCTCCCTGTATATAGACATGTTATTAGTAAAGGCGTTCTCTATGTTATTACCTCCCTGTATATAGACATGTTATTAGTAAAGGCATTCTCTATGTTATTACCTCCCTGTATATAGACATGTTATTACCTCCCTGTATATAGACATGTTATTAGTAAAGGCGTTCTCTATGTTATTACCTCCCTGTATATAGACATGTTATTACCTCCCTGTATATAGACATGTTATTAGTAAAGGCGTTCTCTATGTTATTACCTCCCTGTATATAGACATGTTATTACCTCCCTGTATATAGACATGTTATTACCTCCCTGTATATAGACATGTTATTAGTAAAGGCGTTCTCTATGTTATTACCTCCCTGTATATAGACATGTTATTACCTCCCTATATATAGACATGTTATTAGTAAAGGCGTTCTCTAGTGATTTAACTTTGTTGTTTATATCGCTTATGAAAGTACACGTGGAATGGAATGTAGTCCATAGATGACACTCAACTTTAGCTCAAAATAAGATTGCTTCCTGTAGCCGTTTTCCATTCTCTGTCTGAATCTTCAACAGTGAAGTATAGAAGGATTGGAATTGCTAGTTGAGTCTCTTGGTGGACGAGCATCTCTGATTCAAGTTTCTCCAGTGATAAAGTTCTACATTTTCCTTAAATAAATGACATGTTAAACGCACAGTTGTTGTATACACCTACATGTTTCTCTCTCCCAGCTGATTACTCTGATCGGCTTCATGTTTGCTTGTACTGTATATTCCTGTGCTTTCTTATATCTCCTGTTTGTTTTGCCATTTCTGGATGTTATTCAATGTGTTTCTACAAAAAGTAAAGGTCAAATTCTATACATTATCAAATTATTTAAATATTTTAGGGGGGAGGGGTCCTAAAATTCTAAATCTAATAGCTGAATGATCCATGGTATGACTGTCTTCGATCTTTAGAGGTTAAACGGGTCAACGTTCACAAGGCAACAGGGCCAGACGGATAACCAGGACGTGTACTCCGGGCATGCGCTGACGAACTGGTAAGTGTCTTCACTGACATTTTCAACCTGTCCCTGTAATACCAACATGTTTCAAGCAGTCTCTGTGCCCAACAACACCAAGGTAACCTGCCTAAATGACTACCGACCCATAGCACTCACATCTGTAGCCATGAAATGCTTTGAAAGGCTGGTCATGGCTCACATCAACACCATTATCCCAGAAACCCTAGACCCACTTCAATTCGCATACTGCACCAACAGATCCATAGACGATGTAATCTCCATTGCACTCCACACTGCTCTTGCCGACCTGGACAAAAGGAACATCTAGGTGAGAATTCAGTTCATAGACTATTACTCAACACCATAGTGCCCTCCAAGCACATCACTAAGCTAAGGGACTGAACACCTCCTTCTGCAACTGGATCCTGGACATCCTGACGGGCCGCCCCCAGGTGGTGAGGGTAGGCAACCTCAACTACCTAGTACCCCTGGACATTGACTTGGTACTGTTACTCCCTTTATATAACCATGATATTACTTGGTACTCCCTGTATATAACCATGATATTACCTGATACTCCCTGTATATAACCATGATATTACCTGGTACTTCCTGTATATAGCCATGTTATTACCTGGTACTTCCTGTATATAGCCATGTTATTACCTGGTACTCCCTGTATATAGCCATGTTATTACCTGGTACTTCCTGTATATAGCCATGTTATTACCTGGTACTTCCTGTATATAGCCATGTTATTACCTGGTACTTCCTGTATATTGCCATGTTATTACCTGGTACTCCTTGTATATAGCCATGTTATTACCTGGTACTCCCTGTATATAGCCATGTTATTACCTGGTACTTCCTGTATATAGCCATGTTATTACCTGGTACTTCCTGTATATAGCCATGTTATTACCTGGTACTTCCTGTATATTGCCATGTTATTACCTGGTACTCCTTGTATATAGCCATGTTATTACCCTTTTACTCCCTGTATATAGCCATGTTATTACGTGGTACTTCCTGTATATAGCCATGTTATTACTGGTACTTCCTGTATATAGCCATGTTATTACCTGGTACTCCCTGTATATAACCATGTTATTACCTGGTACTCCCTGTATATATCCATGTTATTACCTGGTACTCCCTGCATATAGCCATGTTATTACCTTGGTACTTCCTGTATATAGCCATGTTATTACTGGTACTTCCTGTATATAGCCATGTTATTACCTGGTACTCCCTGTATATAGCCATGTTATTACCTGGTACTTCCTGTATATAGTCATGGTATTACCTGGTACTCCCTGTATATAGCCATGTTATTACCTGGTACTTCCTGTATATTGCCATGTTATTACCTGGTACTCCCTGTATATAGCCATGTTATTACCTGGTACTCCCTGTATATAACCATGTTATTACCTGGTACTCCCTGTATATAGCCATGTTATTACCTGGTACTCCCTGTATATAACCATGTTATTACCTGGTACTCCCTGTATATAGTCAATATCACCTGGTACTCCCTGTATATAACCATGTTATTACCTGGTACTTCCTGTATATAACCATGTTATTACCTGGTACTCCCTGTATATAACCATGTTATTACCTGGTACTCCCTGTATATAGCCATGTTATTACCTGGTACTCCCTGTATATAGCCATATTATTACCTGGTACTTCCTGTATATAGCCATGTTATTACCTGGTACTTCCTGTATATTGCCATGTTATTACCTGGTACTCCCTGTATATAACCATGTTATTACCTGGTATTCCCTGTATATAGCCATGTTATTACCTGGTACTCCCTGTATATAACCATGGTATTGCCTGGTACTCCCTGTATATAGCCATGTTATTACCTGGTACTTCCTGTATATAGCCATGTTATTACCTGGTACTTCCTGTATATTGCCATGTTATTACCTGGTACTCCCTGTATATAACCATGTTATTACCTGGTACTCCCTGTATATAGCCATGTTATTACCTGGTACTTCCTGTATATAGCCATGTTATTACCTGGTACTTCCTGTATATAGCCATATAATGTCATGTGATAGGGCATTTCACTGTAAAGTCTACATTTGTTGTTTTCGGCACATGTGACAATTTGATTTATATATTTTACCAGGTAAACTGACTGAGAACACATTCTCATTTACTGCAACGACCTGGGAATGAGACAATTTGAAACTTGGAGTGATTCACTTGCCGTGATGGTATGAGGGCCCGACTGGGATTTTAGCCAGGACACCGGGGTAAACACCCCTACTCTTACGATAAGTGTCATGGGGTCTTTAGTGGCCACAGATAATCAGGACACCTGTTTAACGTCCCATCCTACACATGGAAATGTTCACTTCTGACCCTCCAACACCACTTCCAGCAGCGTCTGGTCTCCCACCTAAGGACCGACCTTAGCTTAGCTTAGCCTCAGAGGAAAGCCAGCAGTGGAAGCCACATTTTGTTGTGTTACAGCCTGAATTTTAAAAAAATGGATTAAATTGAGCTTTTGTTTCACTGGCCTATACACAATGGAATTATGATTTTTTTTTCGACATTTTTACTAATTCATGAAAACAAACAGTGATGGAGCAGAGAGATTGAGAGAGAAGAAGAGATGGCGAGAAGGATAGACTGAGAAAAGGAGAGAGAAGAAGAGATGGGAGAAGGATAGAGACTGAGAAAAGGAGAGAGAAGAAGAGATGGGAGAAGGATAGAGACTGAGAAAAGGAGAGAGAAGGAGAGATGGAGAGGTGGAGAAAAGGAGAGAGAAGGAGAGAGATTGAAAGAAGGTGAGAGGTGGAGAGAGCAGAGGCAGAGAAAGATGGAGAGGGAGATGGAGAAGGAGAGAGATGGAGAGAGAAGTCATGGGCATTTTTATGGACTTGGTCCCTCCTTTGCTGCTATAACAGCCTCCACTCTTCTGGGAAGGCTTTCCACTAGATGTTGGAACATTGCTGCTATAACAGCCTCCACTCTTCTGGGAAGGCTTTCCACTAGATGTTGGAACATTGCTGCTATAACAGCCTCCACTCTCCTGGGAAGGCTTTCCACTAGATATTGGAACATTGCTGCTATAACAGCCTCCACTCTTCTGGGAAGGCTTTCCACTAGAAGTTGGAACATTGCTGCTATAACAGCCTCTACTCTTCTGGGAAGGCTTTCCACTAGATATTGGAACATTGCTGCTATAACAGCCTCCACTCCCCTGGGAAGACTTTCCACTAGATGTTGGAACATTGCTGCTATAACAGCCTCCACTCTTCTGGGAAGGCTTTCCACTAGATATTGGAACATTGCTGCTATAACAGCCTCCACTCTTCTGGGAAGGCTTTTCACTAGATGTTGGAACATTTCTGCGTGGACTTACTTCCATTCAAACATAAGAGCATTAGTGAGGTCGGTCGATTAGGCCTGACTCGCAGTCAGCATTTCAATTCATCCCGAAGGTGTTCGATGGGATTGAGGTCACCGATCTCGACTAACCATTTCTGTATGGACCTCGCATTGCGCACGGGGGCATTGTCATGCTGAAACAGGAAAGGGCCTTCCCCAAACATTTGGAAGCACAGAATCGTTTGGAATGTCATTGTGTGCATCGGACTGCCAGATGGTGAAGCGTGATTCATCACTCCAAACAACACGTTTCCACTGCTCCAGAGTCCAATGTTGGTGAATTTTACACCACTCCAGCCGACGATTGGCATTGTGCATGGTGATCTTCGCCTTGTGTGCGGCTGCTCGGCCACGGAAACCCATTTCATAAAGCTCCCGACTTGTTTGTGGTGGTGGTTGACTCCAGGACAGCGGAGGAAACCTGAAACCCCACCTCTTTAAGGAATACCTAGGATAGGAAAGCTTCCGACTTGACTGTTTTGGATGTCATAAGGTGAATGCACCAATTTGTAAGTCGCTCTGGATAAGAGTGTCTGCTAAATAATATATATAATAATGAATGAATGACTTAAATGTAAATGTAATGTAAATGTTTTTTTGTGCTTCCGCAGTTTGGAGTGTTGCAACCCAGGACAGATTATTTGTATGCGCTACATGCTCCCGAGTGCAACTGCATTTCAGTGCAAGAGGCGTCACTACAGTCCCTGGTTCGAATCCAGGCTGCAACACATCCGAGTCCCATAGGGCGGCGCACAATTGGCCCAGCATCGTCCGAGTTTGTCATTGTGAATAAGAATTTGTTCTTATCTGACTTGCCGAGTTAAATAAAGGTTAAAAATATATATATTAAATTGCACTTGGCGGTTCCGTTCTGTGAGCTTGTGTGACCTGCCACTTCGCGGCTGAGACGTTTTTGCTACTAGATGTTTCCACTTCACAATAACAGTACTTACAGTTGACCGTGCCACGTTGAAAGTCTCTGAGCTCTTCAGCAAGGCCATTTTTCTGCCAATGTTTGTCTATGGAGATTGCATGGCCGTGTGCTCGATTTTATACATCTGTCCGCAACGGGTGTGGCTGAAAGACAAATCCACTAAATTGCATGGGTGTCCACATACAGTACCAGTCAAAGTTTGGACACACCTACTCATTCAAGGGTTTTTCTTTATTTTGACTTCCCACATATGCTGAGCACTTGTTAGCTACTTTTCCTTCACTCTGCGGTCCAACTCATCCCAAACCATCTCAATTAGGTTGAGGTCAGGTGATTGTGGAGACCAGGTCATCTGATGTAGCACTGAATGCATTCAAATGAAATTTAACCCAACCCCTCTGAATCAGAGAGGTGTGGGGAGGTGCCTTAATCGACATCAATGTCATCGGTGCCCGGGGAACAGTGGGTTTCTCAGGGACAGAAGGACAGATTTTTACCTTGTCAACTCTGGGATTCAATCCAGCAACCTTTCAGTTACTGGCCCAACGCTCCTACCAGGCTATGGACTTGGTATTTTACCATATAGCCCTATCTTCTGTATACCAACCCTACCTTGTTACAACACAACTGATTGGCTCAATTGTATTAAGAAGGAAATAAATTAACTTTTAACAAGGCACACCTGTTAATTGAAATGCATTCCAGGTGACTACCTCATGAAGCTGGTTGAGAGAATGCCAAGAGTGTGCAAAGCTGGTTACTTTGAAGAATCTCAAATCTAAAATATATTTTGATTTGTTTAAACACTCTTTTTTAGTTACTACATGATTCCATATGTGTTATATCATAGTTTTGATGTCTTCGCTATTATTCTACAATATAGAATTATTATTATTATTATTTAATTTGTAGGTGTTAGATTCAGTAGGTCCAAACCTTTGACCGATACTGTATGTCATGTGTCTTCCCATGCTCTTCATTCTACAACTGTTTGCACGTTGCTAAAACTCTGTGCTTGGTTGATAATATACCACTGGAAATGTGAGGTTTGTTTACTGTTCACTTGTTATAGTTTGTTGTTGAGGTCGTTCTTGTTACTTCTCATTTCTGTTTACTGTTGATTTCATTTGGCAAAAATAACATGTTACCCATTCAAAGAAAGGCCCAATGAATTGAATTGAGAGTGCGAGAGAGAGAGAGAGAGAAAGAGAGAGAGAGAGAGAGAGAGAGAGAGAGAGAGAGAGAGACTTTGACTTTTGGTCTTTCTTTATTGAAACATTCTTAATTCATTTAAAAATCACCCCCCACTCCTAAAATAAAATTAAAAAATAAATAAAATTATATCCTATACTGCATACATCACCATACACAAAATACTCCTACAACCGTATATCCAAAACATCTTCCCCAGCAATACAGACAGCCCCCCCAACACACCATATCTCCTCAAACATCTCCACACATTTCATCATTTTATAGAACTCAAACTCAACCCTAAGGCACGCAGAGACCATCCCATTAAACAGTAGTAAAGGGTCTGTTATCCCCCCATCTTTGACCCTGTTCCTCCTTGTTAGCCAAATAGCTAACTTTGCCTGAGCAAATAGAAAATTCAACAAAACACATTTTTCTTTCTCCTTACTCGAATACCTGTATCCCATTATAAACATCCCAACAGCAAAAACCACCCCCAACCTGTCACACAGACATTCCAACAGAGACATTAATGGCATTAACCTGGTGCACACAGAAAACACATGAATTACAGTTTTTTCATTTGACAGAAAGGACACCCCTGCCCAATTCCCGGATCAACCCGTGCCAACCAGCTGTTAGTGGCCAGGGCTCCATGAAGAACCCTCCACTGGAGGTCCCCTGACCTCTTTGGTACTGGGGGTTTGTAGAGCGCCCTCCATCTAAAACCCACCATACTCTCCTCCCCACATACCCCCCTGCCACTGATGTGCCTTCATGCTCCTCCTAACGCAGAGGTTAGGCTTCTAATGCTCCTAACCTTAACGCAGAGGTTGTAGAGGGCTTTACCTCCCACCTCCCACCCCTCAAACTCCCCCAGGCTCGGAGTGTTAAAATCTAACAAGTCCTCCAGACCCCCTTGCCAGTCTCCAATCTCTGCCGTCACCTGCAGTGGCGGGAACATTGGTGGCCCCTCTCCCTTTGGCCTCTCAAACACCCCCTTACCGGCTCAGACAGTGCCTCCTGGACCTCCTCCAGGAATCTCTCCAGCAGCCTAAGAGACGTTATTCCTGTTTGTTGTGCCAAGACCTCCGGGGTTTTCCACCCTCCTCTCCCAGCAGTCTCAGGTCACCCAGCCTTTGTAAACCCCCTGCCATCAGTTGCCTCTGCAGAGTGGCCGACTGAACCGATCTCAAAGGGATGGCTGGGTTGTGGAAGATGGGCTCCTCCCACACCCACTGCCAGGCCCTTCGTGTAGGCCTTAGCAGCTGCAGACCCTCAGCACTGCAGAGTAAAACTCTGAGAGACCTGCTGTACTCAGCCCTCTCCAGCTTCATGAGGAACAGCTGCCGGTCCAACCCTAATCCGCCAGCTCTCCTCAGCAGCGCATGCTGGTTCCCTCCAGCCAACATCAGTGTGGTACAGCAGTCTCTGCACCGCCTTTAGTCGGAAAGCAGCCATCCTGCTCTCCAGTTCCACCAGGCCCTGTCCTCCTTCGTGGACGGTCATGTACAAAACTGCTGCCTTCAGCCAGTGATGTCCCGACCAAAAAAGTCCACCAGCTTGCGTTGCAGGTCTGCAAGCAGACCGGGGGGGGTTGAGGACAGCCAGTTTATGCCACAAGGAAGATGCCACCAGGTTGTTGATTATCAGCACCCTCCCTCTATATGACACTTGGGACAGGAGCCACCTCCACCTGGCCAGTCTTGACACCACTGCCTGTGTCAGCCCCTCCCAGTTCTTGCTGACCCACCTCTCCGAGCCCAGGTACACCCCCAACACTTTAAGCCCTTCACAACCCCACTGCAAACCCCTGGAAGCAGAGGAGGAGCCCCTATCCCCCATGCCCCACATAACAGAGCTTTGCTCTTTCCCAGTTTTAGCTGATGAAGCTCCCTCGTACACCTTCAGACTGGTCTCTAGTTCCTGCATATCTTGCCCATCCCCTGACCATCATCTGCATATGCTGAGACTGCTATTCCTGTCACACATCCATGCCTGTCCAGCACACTCCCCGCAGTCTCCTGCGTAGCAGTCCTAAAAAAGGCTCAATGGCTAGTGTGTACAGCTGCCCAGATAGAGGGCATCCTTGTCTAATGCCCCGTCTCACCCAGACTGGCCTACTGAGCCCCCTCCCACCTTAACCATACATGACGCCTCAGCATACAACAGCTTCACACAGGTCACAAAACTCTTCCCAAACCCAAACACAGACATCACATTAAACAGATACTCATGATCCACTCTATCAAAAGCCTTCTCTTGATCTAAAGAGACCAGTCCAAAGTTCACATTAGAACCTCTCGACAAGTCCAACATGTCCCTAATCAAGAACAAGTTGTCCGTGATTGAGCGTCCCGGTACACAATATGTCTGGTCCTTGTGTATTATAGAGTCCAGATGGGACTTCAGTCTGTTAGAGAGGACCTTGGCAAAATCTTGTAGTCCGCACAGAGTAATGCCACAGGCCTCCAGTTCTTAAGTTCACACAAGTCCCCTTTTTTGGGCAGGAGAGTCAGAGCCGCCCACGGCAGCTCATCGGCAACTCTCCTACCCCGACGCATTCACGCAACACGCAAAAGAAATCCTGTCCAATTGTTCCCAGAATTTTTGTAAAATTCCACTGGAAGTCCATCGACCCCGGGTGCGACCCGGGGACATCTGGGTTACTGCCTCTGCCAGTTCATGTGACAACAGAGGAATGTCCATTTCATCCCTCTGTGCCCGAGAGAGCTTAGGGAGTCCTGCGAACAAGACCTGAGCACACATAGGATCACACATTTCTGCCCTATACAATTCAGTATAAAACTCCACAGTCCGCTCCCGCATCTCCCCCACCACAGAGGTCACCCGCCCATCAGACAGCCAGACAATGCATACCCTTGGCTTCACTGCTCTGTCTTTCCAAACCAAAGAAGAAGGAGCTGGGAGCATCCATCTCCTTGAGCATGGAGAACCTAACTCTTACAAGTGCTCCTTTGCTTTAACCTGGAAAAAACTGCCCAGGTCCCTACGTAATTCGGCTAAGTTAGCCTGGAGGCCACATTGCCTTGCCCCACCATCTCTACCTCCATCTCACTAATACACCGCTCTAGTTCCCCCAATACTCTCCTAGCCTCTGAGGATGAGAGAGCTGTGTACTGTTGACAGAAAAGCCGAATTTGCACTTTCCCCACATCCCACCATTGACTCAGAGACTCATACTCCTCTCTTCGCTGCCCCCATCTTTCCCAAAAGTCTGGAAACCTGAGGCAAAAGTGGCATCTTGTAAGAGCTTTACATTGAACTTCCAATAAGATGCCTGCCGGGCCCTGGTGAAATAGACAGCCGAGCCATGGTTATGTGGTGATCCGAAAACCCCACTGGGAGAATGGTAGCACCTAGCAGCCTATTGCTCTGATTCCTGGACATGTAAAAACGATCAAGTCGAGCTGCACTCACCCTAGCCCCAAAACCTTCACCCACGTATACTGTCTTGTGTTTGGATGTTTAGTTCTCCAAACATCCACTAGGTCAAACTGATTAAAGATGTCCCTTAACACTCCCACTGACACTGAATGAGGCTCTTCCCCATTTCTGTCTTTTGTAAAATCCATTGTACAGTTCCAGTCACCTCCGATCACCAGCGTCTCCTCAGGCGCTACTTGTGAAGTTCCTGTCTAAGACTCCCAAATAGAACCCCTCTTTCTCTCCCTGTGTTAGGCGCATACACATTTATAAAGACAAAACACATGTTGTTAATTTCTGCTTTAACAACAAGCAACCTACCCCTACACACCTCCTTTGAGGAGCAAATTTTTACAGCCAGACCCGTGCAAAAAGGACTGCCACCCCTGCACTAAGATTTGTCCCATGGCTCAACACACTTGCCCCTTTCCACCAGAGCCCCCAATCAACTTCATTCACCACATCACTATGTCTCCTGCAGAAACAACACCTGTACTTTTTTTGTTTTACATATTCACCCAAACACACTCCTCTTTCCCGCATCTCTGGCGCCATTTATATTGAGAGAGCCTACCCGAAGAGTCTCCATAAAAGTGGGAGAAAAGCCAGCAGAGAAATAGACCAATAGCAAAGCTCAAAAAAAGCCCCAGTGTCAGTAAGAAATTAAACATTTAAACAGTGTCTGAAGGTAAACCTTTACGCGCTGTTGTGACCCACTTCCTCAGCCTAAACCGTTTCCTGGGTGAGAGGACACCATGCCCTCATTTCTCATAGCATGTTGTACTGATCTTACAAACTTTCTAGGATCGGGAAAAAAAAGCCTCAAGATTAACTTTTTTCCCCTTAGTCTCATTCAGGAACCTTGTCAATTCTCTCAACGTGTACTTAGACCCCTCTGGTTGACTGGCTGTCAGCTCCGGGCCAATTGAAGAGGAGTCTGAAAAAAATACCTCCTCATCCTCTTCCTCAGACTCACTTTCCTCCTCTTCTCTATCTCCCACCCTGACCACCTGCCCTTTCTCTCTGGTTAGGGCCTCACCCACAGCAACAGGCAACATTTCCATGGAGCCTTTGTCCACACCCTTTTTCTTTTTCCTCTTGACCCCCCCCCCCCCTAATCTCTTACACTTCCCCACTATACTCTCCTCATCCACTAGAATAACCTGACTAGACGCAGTATCATCTGCACCACCCTCCATAGCATGACTAGGGCCAGCCTCAGCTATACCACCCTCCATAGCATGTCTAGGGCCAGCCTCAGCTAGCACAGCCCTCAGCACCCTCCATAGCATGTCTAGGGCCAGCCTCAGCTATACCACCCTCCATAGCATGACTAGCCAGGCCAGCATGACTAGGGCCAGCCTCACACCACCCTCCATAGCATGACTAGGGCCAGCCTCAACAGCAGTACGTTAGTGCTACAGCAGTACGTTAGTGTAGAGTTGTTAGTGCTACAGCAGTATGTTAGCGTACAGTTAGTAATGCTTCACCAGCCCGTTAAGATGTTAGATGCACTATTGTAAGTGACTGTTCTACTGTATGTCAGTATAGGTTGAGTGCTACGCAGTTTGTTAGTCGCTACTGCAGTATGTTAGCGCTTCAGCTAGTATGACTTAGATGCTACAATGCTAGTATGTTAGTGCTACAGCAGTACGTTAGTGTAGAGTTGTTAGTGCTACAGCAGTATGTTAGCGTAGAGTTGTTAGTGCTACAGCAGTACGTTAGTGCTAGAGTAGTTAGTGCTAGCAGTATGTTAGTGCTACAGCAGTATGTTAGTGCTACAGCAGTATGTTAGCGTAGAGTAGTTAGTGCTACAGCAGTATGTTCGTGCTACAGCAGTATGTTATGTAGAGTTGTTAGTGCTACAGCAGTATGTGTTAGTGCTACAGCAGTATGTTAGTGCTACAGCAGTATGTTAGTGCTACAGCAGTATGTTAGTGTAGAGTTGTTAGAGCTACAGCAGTATGTTAGGGTAGAGTTGTTAGTGCTACAGCAGTATGTTAGTGCTACAGCAGTATGTTAGTGCTACAGCAGTATGTTAGTGCTACAGCAGTATGTTAGTGCTACAGCAGTATGTTAGTGCTACAGCAGTATGTTAGTGTAGAGTTGTTAGTGCTACAGCAGTATGTTAGTGCTACAGCAGTATGTTAGTGTAGAGTTGTTAGTGCTACAGCAGTATGTTAGTGCATTATTCTCCATGTATGTAATGATGATGCGGTGACGTTTGAAACGCTATTAGCGCGAGCTAACTAGCCAGCCATTTCAATTCAGTTACACCAGCCTAATCTCGGGAGTTGATAGGCTTGAAGTCATAAAGAGAGCAATGCTTGATGCACAAGGAAGAGTTGCTGGCAAAACGCACAAAAGTGCTTTACGCGCCTGCTTCACTGTTCCTAGACCAGTTAACCCAACTGTTCCTAGACCAGTTAACCCACTGTTCCTAGACCAGTTAACCCAACGCGCCTGCTTCACTGTTACCTAGACCAGTTAACCCAACGCGCCTGCTTCACTGTTCCTAGACCAGTTAACCCAACGCGCCTGCTTCCACTGTTCCTAGACCAGTTAACCCACTGTTCCTGACCAGTTAACCCACTGTTCCTAGACCAGTTAACCCAACGCGCCTGCTTCACTGTTCCTAGACCAGTTAACCCTAACCTACGCGCCTGCTTCACTGTTCCTAGACCAGTTAACCCAACGCGCCTGCTTCTGCATACAGTCAGATTATATGCAACGCAGGACACGCTAGATAATATCTAGTAATATCATCAACCATGTATAGTTAACTAGTGATTATTATTGATTGTTCTTTATATGATCAGTTTAATGCTAGCTAGCAATTTACCGAGAGAGAGGCAGATCGTTATTGCGTTGGACTAGTTAACTGTAAGGTTGCAAGATTGGATCCCCTGAGCTGACAAGGTGAAAATCTGTCGCTCTGCCCTGAACAGGCAGTTAACCCACTGTTCCTAGACCAGTTAACCCAACGCTCCTAGACCAGTTAACCCAACGTTCCTAGACCAGTTAACCCACCGTTCCTAGACCAGTTAACCCACGTTCCTAGACCAGTTAACCCACGTTCTAGACCAGTTAACCCAACGTTCCTAGACCAGTTAATCACCGTTCCTAGACCAGTTAACCCACCGCTCTGTGACCAGTTAACCCAACGTTCCTAGACCAGTTAACCCACCGTTCCTAGACCAGTTAACCCAACGCTGACCAGTTAACCCAACCGTTCCTAGACAAGTTAACCCAACGTTCCTAGACCAGTTAACCCACCGTTCCTAGACCAGTTAACCCAACGTTCCTAGACCAGCTAACCCACTGTTCCTAGACCAGTTAAAATCAGACCAGTTAACAACGCTCCTAGACCAGTTAACCCACCGCCCTAGACCAGTTAACTCAACGCCTTGACCAGTTAACCTAACGCTCCTTGACCAGTTAACCCAACGCTCCTAGACCAGTTAACCCAACGCTCCAGAGACCAGTTAACCCCATCGCCTCTGGCCGTCATTGTTACCAAGAATGTTAGTCTGTGTGTATTTAGTGATGCTGCAGTAGGCATAAAAGGGTGATGTGCTGCAGTGGCAGGGTCTGTATGTAGTGATGCCAAGTGTGGTAGGGTATGTGTGTATATGATGCTGTGTAGATATGTGTGTATGTAGTGATGCTGCAAGGTAGGGTCTGTATGTATGTAGTGATGCTGCGGTGGTAGGGTATGTGCATGCAGTGATGCTGCAGTGGTAGATATGTGTATGTAGATGCTGCAGTGGTAGGGTATGTGTGTGTATGTAGTGATGCTGTGGTGGTAGGGTATGTAGTGATGCTGCAGTGGTAGGGTATGTGTGTATGTAGTGATGCTGCAGTGGTAGGGTATGTAGTGATGCTGCAGTGGTAGGGTATGTGTGTATGTAGTGATGCTGCGGTGGTAGGGTCTGTGTGTATGTAGTGATGCTGCAGTGGTAGGATATGTGTGTGTATGTAGTGATGCTGCAGTGGTAGGGTATGTGTGTGTATGTAGTGATGCTGTGGTGGTAGGGTATGTAGTGATGCTGCAGTGGTAGGGTCTGTATGTAGTGATGCTGCGGTGGTAGGGTATGTGTGTATGTAGTGATGCTGTGGTGGTAGGGTATGTAGTGATGCTGCAGTGGTAGGGTCTGTATGTAGTGATGCTGCGGTGGTAGGGTATGTGTGTATGTAGTGATGCTGCGGTGGTAGGGTATGTGTGTATGTAGTGATGCTGCAGTGGTAGGGTATGTGTGTAGTGATGCTGCAGTGGTAGGGTATGTAGTGATGCTGCAGTGGTAGGGTATGTATGTAGTGATGCTGTGGTGGTAGGGTATGTGTGTATGTAGTGATGCTGCGGTGGTAGGGTCTGTATGTAGTGATGCTGCGGTGGTAGGGTCTGTATGTAGTGATGCTGCAGTGGTAGGGTCTGTATGTAGTGATGCTGCAGTGGTAGGGTCTGTATGTAGTGATGCTGCAGTGGTAGGGTCTGTATGTAGTGATGCTGCAGTGGTAGGGTCTGTATGTAGTGATGCTGCAGTGGTAGGGTCTGTATGTAGTGATGCTGCAGTGGTAGGGTCTGTATGTAGTGATGCTGCGGTGGTAGGGTATGTAGTGATGCTGCAGTGGTAGGGTCTGTATGTAGTGATGCTGCGGTGGTAGGGTATGTAGTGATGCTGCAGTGGTAGGGTCTGTATGTAGTGATGCTGCGGTGGTAGGGTATGTGTGTATGTAGTGATGCTGCGGTGGTAGGGTATGTGTGTATGTAGTGATGCTGCGGTGGTAGGGTATGTGTGTATGTAGTGATGCTGCGGTGGTAGGGTATGTGTGTATGTAGTGATGCTGCGGTGGTAGGGTATGTGTGTATGTAGTGATGCTGCGGTGGTAGGGTATGTGTGTATGTAGTGATGCTGCGGTGGTAGGGTATGTGTGTATGTAGTGATGCTGCGGTGGTAGGGTATGTGTGTATGTAGTGATGCTGCGGTGGTAGGGTATGTGTGTATGTAGTGATGCTGCGGTGGTAGGGTATGTGTGTATGTAGTGATGCTGCGGTGGTAGGGTATGTGTGTATGTAGTGATGCTGCGGTGGTAGGGTATGTGTGTATGTAGTGATGCTGCGGTGGTAGGGTATGTGTGTATGTAGTGATGCTGCGGTGGTAGGGTATGTGTGTATGTAGTGATGCTGCGGTGGTAGGGTATGTGTGTATGTAGTGATGCTGCGGTGGTAGGGTCTGTGTGTATGTAGTGATGCTGCGGTGGTAGGGTATGTGTGTATGTAGTGATGCTGCGGTGGTAGGTCTGTGTGTATGTAGTGATGCTGCGGCAGGGTCTGTATGTAGTGATGCTGGCAGGTAGGGTATGTGCAAAGTAAAGATGCTATGGTGGTAGGGTCTGTATGTAGTGATGCTGCAGTGGTAGGCATGTGTATGTAGTGATGCTGTGTGGTAGGGTCTGTATGTAGTGATGTGGGTGTGTGGTAGGGTCTGTGTGTAGTGATGCAGTGGTAAGGTCTGTGTGTATGTAGTGATGCTGCGGTGGTAGTCTATGTATGAGTGATGCTTGCGGTGGTAGGGTTATGTGTATGTAGTGATGCTGCAGTGGTAGGGTATGTGTGTATGTAGTGATGCTGCAGTGGTAGAGATGCTGCAGGAATCTGGTATGTAGTGATGCTGCAGTGTAGGGTCTGTATGTAGTGATGCTGCAGTGGTAGGGTCTGTATGTAGTGATGCTGCGGTGGTAGGGTCTGTATGTAGTGATGCTGCGGTGGTGGTAGTGGTATGTATGTGTAGTGATGCTGCGGTGGTAGGGTATGTATGTAGTGATGCTGCGGTGGTAGGGTATGTGTATGTAGTGATGCTGCGGTGGTAGGGTGGCGTGTGTATGTAGTGTGCTGCCTGTAAAGATGCTGCGGTGGTAGGGTATGTGTGTATAGTGATGCTGCGGTGGTAGGGTATGTCTGTGTATGTAGTGATGCTGCGGTGGTAGGGTATGTGTGTATGTAGTGATGCTGCAGTGGTAGGGTATGTGTATGTAGTGATGCTGCGGTGGTAGGGTCTGTATGTAGTGATGCTGCAGTGGTAGGATATGTGTGTATGTAGGATGCTGCGGTGGTAGGGTCTGTGGTGGTAGGTATGTAGTGATGCTGCTGCGGTGGTAGGGTATGTGTGTATGTAGTGATGCTGCGGTAGGGTATGTAGGGTCTGTCCATGGTGATGCTGCAGTGGTAGGGTATGTGTGTAGTGATGCTGCGGTGGTAGTCTGTGTGTATGTAGTGATGCTGCGGTGGTAGGGTCTGCAGTGGTGTATGTAGTGATGCTGCGGTGGTAGGGTCTGTATGTAGTGATGGTGGGGTGGTAGTAGTATGCTGCGGTGGTAGGGTCTGTATGTAGTGATGCTGCGGTGGTAGGTGATCTGTGTGTATGTAGTGATGCTGCAGTGGTAGGGTCTGTATGTAGTGATGCTGCGGTAGGGGTAGGTGATGCTGTGGTGGTAGGGTATGTAGTATATGCGGTAGGGTGATGTGATTGCGGTGGTAGGGTATGTGTGTATGTGTAGTGATGCGGTGGTAGGGATGTGTGTATGTAGTGATGCTGCGGTGGTAGTGATGCTCTGTCTGTATGTAGTGATGCTGTGGTGGTAGGGTATGTAGTGATGCTTGCAGTGGTAGGGTCTGTATGTAGTGATGCTGCGTGGTAGGCATGTGTATGTAGTGATAGGGTGTGTGTATGTAGTGATGCTGCGGTGGTAGGGTGTGTGTATGTAGTGATGCTGCAGTGGTAGGGGTCTGTATGTAGTGATGCTGCGGTGGTAGGATATGTGTGTATGAGTGATGCTGCAGTGGTAGGGTCTGTGTGTAGTGATGCTGCGGTGGTAGTATGTGTGTATGTAGTGATGCTGGGTGTGGTATGTGTGTATGTAGTGATGCTGCGGTGGTAGGGTATGTGTGTATGTAGTGATGCTGCGGTGGTAGTGTGTATGTAGTGATGCTGCAGTGGTAGGGTCTGTATGTGATGCTGCAGTGGTAGGGTAGTGATGCTGTGGTGGTAGGGTCTGTATGTAGTGATGCTGCAGTGGTAGGGTCTGTATGTAGTGATGCTGCGGTGGTAGGGTATGTGTGTATGTAGTGATGCTGCGGTGGTAGGGTCTGTGTGTATGTAGTGATGCGGTAGGGTAGGTGTATGTAGTGATGCTGCAGTGGTAGGGTCTGTGTGTATGTAGTGATGCTGGTGGTAGGGTCTGTGTGTATGTAGTGATGCTGCGGTGGTAGGGTCTGTGTGTATGTAGTGATGCTGCGGTGGGTATGTGTGTATGTAGTGATGCTGCGGTGGTAGGTATGTGTGTATGTAGTGATGCTATGTGGAGGGTATGTGTGTGTGATGTTATGTGGCAGGGTATGTGTGATGTAGTGATGCTGCGGTGGTAGGGTCTGTGTGTATGTAGTGATGCTGCAGTGGTAGGGTCTGTATGTAGTGATGCTGCAGTGGTAGGGTATGTGTGTATGTAGTGATGCTGCAGTGGTAGGGTATGTATGTAGTGATGCTGCAGTGGTAGGTCTGTATGTAGTGATGCTGCGGTGGTAGGGTCTGGTAGTGATGCTGCTGTGTGTATGTAGTGATGCTGCGGTGGTAGGGTCTGTGTGTATGTAGTGATGCTGCAGTGGTAGGGTATGTGTATGTATGTATGTATGTAGTGATGCTGCGGTGGTAGGGTCTGTATGTAGTGATGCTGCAGTGGTAGGGTCTGTGTGTATGTAGTGATGCTGCGGTGGTAGGGTCTGTGTGTATGTAGTGATGCTGCAGTGGTAGGGTCTGTGTGTATGTAGTGATGCTGCGGTGGTAGGGTCTGTGTGTATGTAGTGATGCTGCAGTGGTAGGATGTATGTATGTATGTATGTATGTATGTATGTATGTATGTATGTATGTATGTATGTATGTAGTGATGCATATTTGACTAACACTTTCCTTTTCTCTTTCCAGATAAATACAGACCTCCCAACACGTCCTTAGAGGTGAGTTACACACCAAGGACTGTTTTGGTTTGTCAGATAAGGTTTCTACTGGTAGAGAATGAACCATGTTTCCATTGTTTTAAGGGTGCTTTAGAAACCAAGCTTGAATTTGTTCGTCATCACGGAGTACTGGTTACTCCGATGAGCCAATGAACAGTCATGTTTCTATGGTTTAATAACACTGAATAAAAACACTACAATTGAGTTTAGGTGGATATAGAGTATCATGGAGTTGTTTGAGATATACCATGCTTCCAGAACTGAGCTTTGTATTTTCTCATAGGCTTCTGCAGTAGTGTAGGACTGTAGTGTATTATTCCATCGTATGCATTTGTGTCTAACATGTAGTCAGCTGAGACCTGTTTGTGTCAAGGTCCCACTGGGGGAATATTTGTTTAAGTGTGTTTCATGGAACGGAAATCATCCAAATACAGAGCCCAGTGCCCACCATGGAAACCATGAGCGACCATTTGTACTGAGTTGGCGTGATAACGGCATAGACGGCTTGGCGCTGAGATAAGGGGTTTCTCTCTCTCTCCTTATCACTCTCCAGCTCCCAGACATTTGATTGTCACACTGAATTGGAAGGCTCTAGATATATACTTTTTTTTGTTGCTTTTTTCAGTGTTTTCATTGAATTGGAAAAAGCTAAATCACTGAAACGGACATTGAATCTCAATGGAATAAAACACTGACAGGAGTTGAGGCTGTGGAAATCTACCCACACTGCACCTATGTCAATATAAGGCTTGTCTCTAAACAATTGTTGGAAAAATTACTTGTCATGGACAAAGTAGATGTCGAATCGACTTGCCAAAACTATAGTTTGTTAACAAGACATTTGTGCAGCGGTTGAAAAACGAGTTTTAAAGACTCCAACCTAAGTGTAGACACATTCACACACTTTACTTTGTTGAAAGGGTAACAATGGCACAGTTTGGAAGAGGAATAGGCAAAGCATGAATATGTTAGCTACATTAACTACCTAAGAGAACATTTTAATGTAGCCGAAGATTATAGGGTCCCATAGGAAATACTGACCAACACTTTGGTTCCTAACCTGTCACAATAACTCGTCCCTAGCATTTGCATTCGTTGTCATGTTGAATACTGTATTTAAAGTGACCACTTAGATTCTAACTATAGAATTATAATAAACATTATTTTTCCATGATTCCAACAGTTGACCCATGATTTTTCACCTAAATCGCAAGTCAAATCAACAGCAGTGTGGAATTATTATTATAATATATATATTTTTAACAGTTTATTTAACTAGGCAAGTCAGTTTAAGAACAAATGTTTATTTACAATGACGGCCTACCCGGGCCAAACCTGGACGACGCTGGGCCAATTGTGCGCTGCTCCATGCGACTCCAATCATGAAATGATTGCAGAAATTGATAAATGCTGAAAATGGTTTTTGGTTGAAGTTGAATTGAACAGTTTAGTAAAAATATATATAAAAATCTGGATCGAGAAATGACTTAGAATGTATGTGTTGCCTCCTTAGAGTCACACACTGAAAGCATCAATTTATATTATTCAAAAACATATATAATACTGTCCACATACTTTTAAAATACTGTGATATGTTTAGAACATATCACCTGCTAGACTTGTTGGCCAAGAAGGTCATCTCTCTACTAACTATGCCTCCAAATAGGTAATTTCCTCATTGCGTTGTTTACTGTAGTTCATGTTGAGTTGTCGTAACGGGACGTCAAGCCTACAGTTTGCTACATTCTAATATCCCAATGTAACAATGTAGGCTAATGATGTCATCTCTTTAGAACAGATTCTTGAATATTCTAACGACTTACTGTTTTGCCTATCGATTTCATCTCTCCCAAAATGTAAAGGGTCAGGGAATATAGCATAGGACTAAAGGCTAGCTTGTGCTTCTTATTGCACATCATGATGCTCCCCTTGTTGTTTATCATGTAAGTGAAGACAATATCGACTGGTTTCGTACTACATTAGCCTTGTTCATGCTCCGACAGTAGTGTTTTCATAATTTAGTCCGTTTGTAGCGGGTATGTACACCACCAGTCCAACGCCCCACCACTGTAAAGCCATGGTTGACAGATGGTTTACAAACTAAATGACAAATTAAAACCATAAAATAACGCCAAACCAAACGTCACACACACTGCGGGATGCAAACAGAGCCGCGCCCCCACCCACACCAAACGTCACACACTACCCAACACCACACCACACTACCTCACACCGCACCACACTACCCTACACCACACCACTACCCTACACCGCACTACACTACACTACCCTACACCACACCACACTACCCTATATAGTACCTTCTACCACACTCCTACACCACACACCACACCACACCTACACCGCACTACCCTACACCACACCTACACCACACCACCACATACCCTACACCACACCACACTACCCTATATAGTACCTTCTACCACATTACCCTACACCACACCACACCACACCCTACACCGCACTACCCTACACACCACACCACACTACCCTACACCGCACTACCCTACACTACTCCTACACCACACTACCCTATATAGTACCTTCTACCACATTACCCTACACCACACTACACACCCTACACCACACTACACCACCACACTACACTACCCTACACCACACCACACCACCCTACACCACACCACACACCCACACCACACTACTCCTACACCACACTCACTCCTACACCACACTACCCTACACCACACTACCCTACACCACACTACACTACCCTACACCACACCCACACTACCCTACACCACACTACCCTATACCACACACCCTACACCACACTACACAAGATCACTCCTATACCACACTACCCTACACCACACCACACTACCCTACACCACACTACCCTACACCACACTACACTACCCCACACCACACTACACTACCCTACACCACACCACACTACTCCTATATAGTACCTTCTACCACATTACCCTACACCACACTACACTGCCCTACACCACACCACACTACCCTACACCACACTACACTGCCCTACACCACACTACACTACCCTACACCACAATACACACTACCCTACACCACGCCACACTACCCTATATAGTACCTTCTACCACATTACCCTACACTACCCTACACCACACTACACTACACCACACTACACTACACTACCCTACACTCACTACCCTACACTACACTACCCTACACCACACCACACCACACTACCCTACACCACACTACCCTACACTACACCACACTACACTGCCCCCTACACACCACACTACACCACCCCTACACCACAATACACTCACCCTACACCACGCCACTACACTGCCCTACACCACACTACCCTACACCACACCACACTACCCTATATAGTACCTACACTCACATTACCCTACACCACACCACTACACCATATACTACCCTACACCACACCACACTACACTACACTACACCACACTACCCTACACCACCACACACACTACACTACACCCCACACTACACTACACTACCCTACACTACACTACCCTACACTACACTACCCTACACCACACTACCCCACCACACCACACTACCCCTACCCTACACCACACTACCCTACACCACACTACCCTACACCACACTACCCTACACCACACTACCCTACACCACACTACACTACCCTACACCACACCACACTACCCCTATATAGTACCTTCTACCACATTACCCCTACACCACACTACACTGCCCCTACACCACACCACACTACCCTACACCACACTACACTGCGTTCTACACCACACCACACCACCCTACACCACAATACACTACCCTACACCACAATACACTACCCTACACCACGCTCACACTACCCTATATAGTACCTTCTACCACATTACCCTACACTACCCTACACCACACTACACTACACTACACCACACACTACACTACACCACCCACTACACTACACCACACTACACTACCCTACACTACACTACACTACTCCTTACACCACACTACACTACCCCTACACCACACCCACACTACCCTACACCACACTACACCACACCACACTACACTGCCCTACACCACACTACACTACCCTACACCACAATACACTACCCTACACCACACTACACTACCCTATATAGTACCTTCTACCACATTACCCTACACTACCCTACACCACACTACCCTACACCACACCACACTACACTACACTACACCACACTACACCACTCCCACACTACACTAGCCTGCCACTCACACTACCCTACACCACACTACCCTACACCACACCACACTACCCTCCTACCCTACACCACACTACCCTACCCTACACCACACTACACTACACCACACACACTACCCTACACCACAATACACTACCCTACACCACGCCACACTCACCCTACACATACACTACCCTACACCACACCACACTACCTATATATAGTACCTTCTACCACATTACCCTACACTACCCTACACCACTACCCTACACCACACCACACTACAGTACCACACTACACACTACACCACACTACACTACTCCCTTACACTACCCTACACCACACTACCCTACACCACACCACACTACCCTACTCCTACACCACACTACCCTACTACCTACACCACACTACACTACCCCACACTACACCACACTACACTACCCTACACCACACTACCCTACACCACACTACCCTACACCACACTACCCTACACCACACTACCCTACACCACACCACACTACTCCCCCCTACCCTACACCACACTACCCTACACCACACCTACACCACACTACCCCACACCACAGTACCTTCTACCACACCACACTACCCTACCCTACACCACACTACCCACATTACCTACACTACACCTACACCACACTACCCTACACCACACATTACACCACTACACACACCACATACCCTACACCACACCACCTACACTACACCACACTACCCTACACCACACTACCCTACACCACACCACACTCACCCTCTACCCTACATCACACCACCCTACCCTACACCACACTACCCTACACCACACTACACACACACCACACTACCCTATATAGTACCTTCTACCACATTACCCTACACTACCCTACACCACACTACCCTACACCACACTACCCTACACCACACTACCCTACACCACACTACCCTACACCACACTACCCTACACTACCCTACCCCACACTACACTACCCTACACTACACTACCCTACACCACAATACCCTACACCACACTACCCTACACCACACTACCCTACACCACACTACCCTACACCACACCACACTACCTCCATATTCACACTACCCCTACACCACACTACACTACACTACACCACACCACACTACCCTACACCACACCACACTACCCTATATAGTACCTTCTACCACATTACCCTAAACCACTAAACCTACACTACACTACACCACTACACACTATATTACCTTCTACCACATTACCCTCACACCACACTACACTACCCTTACACCACACTACCCTACACATTACACTTACATTTAAGTCATTTAGCAGACGCTCTTATCCAGAGCGACTTACAAATTGGTGCATTCACTTTATGACATCCAGTGGAACAGCCACTTTACAATAGTGCATCTAAATCTTTAGGGGGGTGAGAAGGATTACTTATCCCATCCTAGGTATTCTTTAAAGAGGTGGGGTTTCAGGTGTCTGGGAAGGTGGTGATTGACTCCATGTCCTGGCCTGAGGGAGTTTGTTCCACCATTGGGGGCCAGAGCAGCGAACAGTTTTGACTGGGCTGAGCGGGAACTGTACTTCCTCAGTGGTAGGGAGGCGAGCAGGCCAGAGGTGGATGAACGCAGTGCCCTTTGTTTGGGTGTAGGGGCCTGATCAGAGCCTGAGGTACTGAGGTGCCGTTCCCCTCACAGCCCGTAAGCAAGCACCATGGTCTTGTAGCGGATGCGAGCTTCAACTGGAAGCCAGTGGAGAGAGCGGAGGGAGCGGTGACGTGAGAGAACTTGGGAAGGTTGAACACCAGACGGGCTGCGGCGTTCTGGATGAGTTGTAGGGGTTTAATGGCACAGGCAGGGAGCCGAGCCAACAGCGAGTTGCAGTAATCCAGACGGGAGATGACAAGTGCCTGGATTAGGACCTGCGCCGCTTCCTGTGTGAGGCAGGGTCGTACTCTGCGGATGTTGTAGAGCATGAACCTACAGGAACGGGCCACCGCCTTGATGTTAGTTTTTGAGAACGACAGGGTTTTGTCCACGGGATCACGCCTGTTCTTAGCGCTCTGAGGAGGACACAATGGAGTTGTCAACCGTGAGGATGGCGAGATCATGGAACGGGCAGTCCTTCCCCACGACACTACCCTACACCACTACCCTACACCACACTACCCTACACCACACTACACCACACTGTGAGGCCCTCTACACCACACCACTACCCTACACCACATTACCCTACACCACACTACCCTACACCACACTACCCACACTATCAATCAATCAATCAAAGAGGAGCTGATATCTCAAAGTGCTGTACAGAAACCCAGCAAACAGAGATTCAGCTTGAGGTCCCAGAAAGGCCAAAACCTGAAATCCGTCATCGTGAGATTATAACAGAACATGACTGATATGTCAATAATGCCAGAGATGCGAGCCTTCATGTCGCTGGGGCACCTGGTCATCAGAAGGGGGAAAGGAGAGAAGATTGGAGATTATAACAGAACGTGGCCAAGATGTTCAAATGTCTGCATAGGCAATGATAGGAGAGACCATGAGGTTATGACAGAGCTACAGTGACTTGGTGTATAGCGCCCTACACCACATTACCCTACACCACACTACACTGCCTTACACCACAGCCCTACACCACACTACACTACCCTACACCACACTACCTCTACACCACACCACATAGACTACACTGCCCCACACCACACTACCCTACACCACACTACCCCCTACACCACACTACCCTAGAACCCCACACCACCACCCTACCCACACTACCTCTATATAGAACCTTACACCACACTACACAGTTCACACCACACTACCCCTACACCACACCACTACCCTACACCACACTACCCTACACCACACCTCACACTACCCTACACCACACCACACTACCCTACACCACACCACACTACCCTCTACACCACACTACACTACCCTATATAGAACCTTACACACCTACACCCACACACCACACTACCCTACACCACACACTATACCACATTACCCTACACCACATTACCCTACACCACACTACACTACCCTATATACACCACACTCTACACCACACCCCTACCCACACCACACCACACCACTATATAGTACCTTCTACCACACCTGCCACACTACACCACACTACCCTACACCACACTCACACCACACCATTACCCTACACCACACTGCCCTACACCACACGAACCCCACACTACACCACACTACCCCACACCACACTCCTACACCCTATAGAACCTTACACCACACTCACCCTACACCACACCACACTACCCTACACCACACCACACCAATTCTCTACACCACACTACCCTACACCACACTACCCTACACCACACCACTACCCTACACCACACCACACACTACACCACACTACCTAGAACCTTACACCACACTACCCTACACCACCACACTACCCTACACCACACTACACCACACTGCCCTACACACCACACTACCCTACACCACACCTATACACATTACCCTACACGATTACCCAACACCACATTACCCCACACCACACTATATACTACATTTAAGTCTAGCAGACGCCTTATCCACCACTACACCTTATGACTACACCACATTACCCTACACCATCCACTTGAAGAGGTGGGGTTTCACACTGCCCATTACACCACACCACACAGAGGTGGATGAACGCAGTGCCCTTGTTTGGGTGTAGGGCCTACACCACACTCACAGCTCCGTAGGCAAGCACCATGGTCTACACCACACCGGAGAGAACACACTACCCTACACCACATTACCCTACACCACATTACCCTACACCATGTTAGTTGAGAACGACAGGGTGTTAGTCTCACACCTTAGCGCTCTGGGAGGAGGGAGACACAATGGACTGCCCTACACCACACCACACTACCCTCCACACACCATGCATTACCCTACACCACATGATAGGAGACCACCACACACCATGTATAGCTTAGAATAAGAGACTACAGAGCCTACACCACACTGAGACCCACACTATCAATCAATCAATCAAATGTATTTATATACGAATCCCTTCGGAGATGCCCAATCAGCTGATATCTCAAGGCAGTGCTGTACAGAAACCCAGCCTAAACCCCAAACAGAAAGCAATGCTAGGTGAAACCTGACTGATTTGGTCTAGAAAAACATTCTGAGAGATAGAAAGGCTAAAACCTGGAAGAAAGAGAAGTGGAACCTGGGTTGACATCGGAGTGGGGTGGCCAGTCCTCTCTGGCTGTGCCGGAGGGAGATTATAACAGAACATGAGGTAAGGGAGAAGGTCTCCTAAATGGTCTGGAGAAAATGACCAGCATGGCGTCAAATAATTTCATCTGGAGAGAAGGGCAGAACAGCTGAAACTAGGGAGCAGCAGCACAGTCAGGTGGACTGGACAGCAAGGAGCCTTCGATGCTGTGGTAGTCCTGGGGCACGGTCAAAATGGTTGACAAGTCCTCCTGCAGAGAGAAAGAAAGAGAATTAGAGGGGGGAGGGAGGATTCTGGCTGTGGGAGGAGATTATAACAGGTGGCAAAAGATGTTCAAATGTTCATAAATGGCAGATGGTTGGAATTTAGAATGGTAGAAAGTGGCTTTAGCAGCAGATGGACAGAGGAGGAAAATGTAGAACCTTACACCACATTACCCTACACCACATTACCCTATATGGAACCTTACACCCACACTACCCTACACCACATTACCCCCTACACCACATTACACCACACCCTATATGGAACCTTACACCACATTACCCTACACCACATTACCTATATGGAACCTTACACCACACTACCCTACACCACATTACCCTACACCACATTACCCTATATGGAACCTTACACCACATTACCCTACACCACATTACCCTACACCACATTACCTATATAGAACCTTACACCACATTACCCTATATGGAACCTTACACCACACTACCCTACACCACATTACCCTACACCACATTACCCTATATGGAACCTTACACCACATTACCCTACACCACACCACACTACCTATATAGAACCTTACACCACATTACCCCACACCACATTACCCTATATGGAACCCTACACCACATTACCCTACACCACACTACCCTATATAGAACCTTACACCACATTACCCTACACCACATTACCCTATATGGAACCTTACACCACATTACCCTACACCACATTACCCTATATGGAACCTTACACCACACTACCCTACACCACATTACCCTACACCACACTACCCTATATGGAACCCTACACCACACTACCCACCCCTACCTACACCACATTACCCACACTTACACCACACTACCCTACACCACATTACCCTATATATAGAACCTTACACCACATTACCCTACACCACATACACTACCCTATATAGAACCCTACACCACACTACCCTACACCACACTACCCTACATGTCTGAAATCAGGGTTTTAGTTGTTTTGGATATCGTCTAGACTATATGATCAGAACTATTTTCTAAGAACCTTTTTTTTTTAAATTAAACCTTCTCTTCAGAGTAGTCAAATTTACAATCTTGTGACTATGAAACCAATTTTGTAATTTAGGTCAACCAAATAAATGTATTTATAGAGCCCTTTTTACAACAGCTGTTGTCACAAAGTGCTTATACAGAAACCCAGACTAAATCCCCAAACAGCAAAGCAATGCAGATGTAGAAGCACAGTGGCTAAGAAAACTCCCTAGAAAGACAGGGAACCTAGGAAGAAACCTAGAGAGGAACCAGCTGAGGGGTGGCCAGTCATCAGAGGAACCAGTCTGAGGGGTGGCCAGTCAGGGTCAGTGAGAGGAACCAGTCTGAGTCTGGGGTGGCCAGTGATCAGAGAGGAACCAGTCTGAGGGGTGGCCAGTCCCTCTTCTGTGCCAGGTGGAGATTATAAGAATATATAGCCATTAAGGCCAGATCGTTCTCGAAGCTGTTCATAAAATAATTATCGGTGGTTGTAGAGGGTGCAACAGGTCAGCATATCTAAGGTCACACAGGACACCAGATAAGACCGGATCATTTCATCAGATAGGACAGACTGTCCCTAGCCCCCTGGCATATAGTCTATTGCAGCACATACACTGGAGGCTGAAACAGGGGGTCGGGACAGGGGCCAACCAGGCAGGATATAACCCCACCCACTTTGCCGAAGCACAGCCCCCACACCACTCGAGAGGTATCATCATCACAGACCACCAACAGCAGACAATATGAACAGTTCACAAAGAAATATGTACTCCTATATGCTTAAGTTAGAGTTATTTAATGTAACTTTTAGTTGTGATACAAATGTTGGACTATGTGTGTTGATTTGTATTACATTGTAATGCTGCCTGATGGGACTCTAATGATGATTTGAAAAACGTTGCATGAAAGGCATGAGCTGTGCTTTGTTTGTTTCAGGCTGTACACACTTCATCAGTCTTTCATTCACAATTTGACAAGCACTTGATAATGCCTTGAATTTCCGCGCTCCATCCCCTTTGTGTGGCTGCAATGCCCCGCCCCCCAAAATCCATTCCTTTTGAGGCCAATGGCCATTTTACCCTTTTGGACTGAAAATAATAATAGTAACCTTTCCCTGCTGCATGCTCCAAAGCACCTCTGTCACGGGATTGGCCCTTTCTCACAGGCTACAAGTGAAGATGGACACATTGGGGATGCAACTGCGTGCATCCTTATCCAATTCCAAGGTGCATGTTGAAGATATTGGACGAACTGTCCACATTTAATTTGTCAACCAACAAAATGAGTAGGCCTAACAAACAGCAAAGCACTAGCCTATGTCAATCTACTATCCCCCATTGTCACGTAGAGGTGGGCCAGAAGGCTAAACTGGATAACCTAACCTCTATCAAAATAAAAGATGGCGGAACCGCAAGTTCTTCTGTGCAAAGGTGTTTATTTACAAGTGAATTCGAACAAAACAACAACAGTACTGCCATCAACGTCTACCCCTTATGGGACAGCTTAAAAACAATGCTGCCCCATCCACAGCTCAATCCAAAATAACCTCTTTCATGACTGAAAGAGAGGCTCCCTTTGGTAGGGCTAGCCCCTCCCCTCAGAACAATTAACCCTAATTAATTAATCAATTAACAAATACCAACCTACATTTTCCATGAACTAAACATACTAAAGGATATACATTGCAACACGGTTTTAAACAATATCACAACATAACATTTACAAGATTACCTCACTACTGACAATATCTTTCAATATGCCCATATGCATTACTGAGCCATTTGGGACAGGCACTATAAAGCCAACCCAATTCCCTTAGCTCAGGTCCTTTTCCAGCTTACCCGGAAGCTACAGAGATGGAGAGAGGAACAGAACAAAACAAACAATGCGCTCATCCACAACATTGATAAGTATAAAATGCATGCACCAAGACAGAGTTGGAATGTCGACCCACATTGTTAACTTATCTTATAATGGCGCAGGGAGGAGTGATGAATATGTGTGTGTGTTAAAGAACTCCAAATGCTGCCCGCGGCCAGTGACGGACTTCTACGTAATAAATGTATTTATAGAGCCCTTTTACAACAGCGTGCCAAGGTTGCCAGTGCTTATACAGAAACCCAGACTAAATCCCCAAACAGCAAAGCAATGCAGATGTAGAAGCACAGTGGCTAAGAAAACTCCCTAGAAAGACACGAACCTAGGAAGGAAGAAAGGCTGAGGGTGGCCAGTCATCAGAGAGAGGAACCAGGCTGAGTCTGAGGGTGGCTAGATCAGAGAGGAACCAGTCTGAGGGGTGGCCAGTCCTCTTCTGTGCCAGGTGGAGATTATAAGAATATATAGCCATTAAGGCCAGATCGTTCAGCAGTCAGACTGGAATATGTTCCGTGATTCATCCAATGACATTGAGGAGTATACCACCTGTCATCGACTTCGTTAATAAGTGCATCGACAACGTCATCCCCACAGTGACCGTCGATACATATCCCAACCAGCAGCCATGGATTACAGGCAACAGCCGCACCAGGCTCAAGGCTAGAGCTGCTGTTTTCAAGGAGCGGGACATTAATCCGGACGCTTTATAAGAAATCCCGCTATGCCCTCAGACGAACCATCAAACAAGCAAAGCGTCAATACAGGATTAAGATTGAATCCTACTACACCGACTCTGACGCTCGTCGGATGTGGCAGGACTTGAAAACTATTACGGACTACAAAGAGAAACCCAAAGCGAGCTGCCCAGTGGCCGCAAGCCTACCATACCTACATTCTTCAGGCAGACCACCGTAGTCCCTGTTCCCAAAGAAGTGAAGGAAACCTGCCTAAATGATTACCGCCCCATAGCACTCACGTCGGTAGCCATATGAAGTGCTTTGAAAGACTGGTCATGACTCACATCAACACCATCATCCCAGAGACCCTAGACCCACTCCAATTCGCATACCGTCCCAACAGATCCACAGATGACGCAATCTCAATCACACTCCACACTACCCTTTCCCACCTGGACAAAAGGAACACCTATGTGAGTATGCTGTTCATTAACTATAGCTCAGCGTTCAACACCATAGTGCCCATGAAGCTCATCACTAAACTAAGGACCCTGGGACTAAACACCTCCCTCTACAACTTGATCTTGTACTTCTTGACGGGCTGCCCCCAGGTGGTAAGGGTAGGCAACAACACATTTGCCATGCTGATCCTCAACACTGGGGCCCCTCAGGGGTGTGTACTTAGTCCCCTCCTGTATTCCCTGTTCACCCACGACTGCATGGCCAAACACGACTCCAACACCATCAAGTTTGCTGACGACACAACAGTGGTAGGCCTGATAACCGACAACGAGGAGACGGCCTACAGGGGGAGGAGGTCAGAGACCTGGCCGCGTGGTGCCAGGACAACAACCTCAATGTGAGCAAGACAAAGGAGCTGATCGTGGACTACAGGAAAGGCAGGCCGAACAGGCCCCCATTAACATCGACGGGGCTGTAGTGGAGCGGGTTAAGAGTTTCAAGTTCCTTGGTGTCCACATCACCAACGAACTATCATGGTCCAAACACACCAAGACAGTCGTGAAGAGGGCACAACAAAACCCTTTCCCCCTCAGGAGACTGGAAAGATTTGGCGTGGGACCCCAGATCCTCAAAAATGTCGACAGGTGCACCATGGAGAGCATCCTGACTGGTTTCATCACCGCCTGGTATGGCAACTGAACGTAAGGCTCCACAGAGGGTAGTGCGAATGGCCCAGTACATCCCTGGGGCCAATCTTCCTGTCATCCAGGACATCTATAATATGCGGTGTCAGAGGATAGCCCATAAAACTCCAGTCCCCAAGTCATGGACTGTTCTCTCTGCTATCGCACGGCAAGTGGTACCGGAGCGCCAAGTCTCGGATCAAAAGACCCCTTTGCAGCTTCTACCCCAAGACAGAAGATTGCTGAACAGCTTCTACCCCCAAGACAGAAGACTGCTGAACAGCTTCTACCCCAAGACAGAAGACTGCTGAACAGCTTCTACCCCCAAGACAGAAGACTGCTGAACAGCTTCTACCCCTAAGACAGAAGACTGCTGAACAGCTTCTACCCCCAAGACAGAAGACTGCTGAACAGCTTCTACCCCCAAGACATAAGACTGCTGAACAGCTTCTACCCCCCAAGACAGAAGACTGCTGAACAGCTTCTACCCCCAAGACAGAAGACTGCTGAACAGCTTCTACCCCCAAGACAGAAGACTGCTGAACAGCTACCCCCAAGACAGAAGACTGCTGAACAGCTTCTACCCCCAAGACAGAAGACTGCTGAACAGCTTCTACCCCCAAGACAGAAGACTGCTGAACAGCTTCTACCCCCAAGACAGAAGACTGCTGAACAGCTTCTACCCAAGACAGAAGACTGCTGAACAGCTTCTGCCCCAAGACAGAAGACTGCTGAACAGCTTCTACCCCCAAGAGAAGACTGCTGAACAGCTTCTACCCCAAGACAGAAGACTGCTGAACAGCTTCTACCCCCAAGACAGAAGACTGCTGAACAGCTTCTACCCCCAAGACAGAAGACTGCTGAACAGCTTCTACCCCAAGACATAAGACTGCTGAACAGCTTCTACCCCCCAAGACAGAAGACTGCTGAACAGCTTCTACCCCAAGACAGAAGACTGCTGAACAGCTTCTACCCCCAAGACAGAAGACTGCTGGAACAGCTTCTACCCCCAGACAGAAGACTGCTGAACAGCTTCTACCCCCAAGACAGAAGACTGCTGAACAGCTTTACCCCTAAGACAGAAGACTGCTGAACAGCTTCTGCCCCCAAGACAGAAGACTGCTGAACAGCTTCTACCCCCAAGACAGAAGACTGCTGAACAGCTTCTACCCCCAAGACAGAAGACTGCTGAACAGCTTCTACCCCCAAGACAGAAGACTGCTGAACAGCTTCTACCCCCAAGACATAAGACTGCTGAACAGCTTCTACCCCCAAGACAGAAGACTGCTGAACAGCTTCTACCCCAAGACAGAAGACTGCTGAACAGCTTCTACCCCCAAGACAGAAGACTGCTGAACAGCTTCTACCCCCAAGACAGAAGACTGCTGAACAGCTTCTACCCCCAAGACAGAAGACTGCTGAACAGCTTCTACCCCAAGACATAAGACTGCTGAACAGCTTCTACCCCCAAGACAGAATAATAATAATAATAATATATGCCATTTAGCTGACGCTTTTTTTATCCAGAAGACAGTCAGTCATGTGTGCATACATTCTACGTATGGGTGGTCCCAGGAATCCAACCCACTGCCCTGGCGTTACAAAGCGCCATGCCTACCAACTGAGCCACAGAAGGACCACATAAGACTGCTGAACAGCTTCTACCCCCAAGACAGAAGACTGCTGAACAGCTTCTACCCCAAGACAGAAGACTGCTGAACAGCTTCTACCCCAAGACAGAAGACTGCTGAACAGCTTCTACCCCCAAGACAGAAGACTGCTGAACAGCTTCTACCCCCAAGACAGAAGACTGCTGAACAGCTTCTACCCCCAAGACATAAGACTGCTGAACAGCTTCTACCCCAAGACATAAGACTGCTGAACAGCTTCTACCCCCAAGACATAAGACTGCTGAACAGCTTCTACCCCTAAGACATAAGACTGCTGAACAGCTTCTACCCCCAAGACAGAAGACTGCTGAAACAGCTTCTACCCCAGACAGAAGACTGCTGAACAGCTTCTACCCCAAGACAGAAGACTGCTGAACAGCTTCTACCCCCAAGACAGAAGACTGCTGAACAGCTTCTACCCCCAAGACAGAAGACTGCTGAACAGCTTCTACTCCCCAAGACAGAAGACTGCTGAACAGCTTCTACCCCCAAGACAGAAGACTGCTGAACAGCTTCTACCCCCAAGACAGAAGACTGCTGAACAGCTTCTACCCCAAGACAGAAGACTGCTGAACAGCTTCTGCCCCCCAAGACAGAAGACTGCTGAAACAGCTTCTACCCCAAGACAGAAGACTGCTGAACAGCTTCTACCCCCAAGACATAAGACTGCTGAACAGCTTCTACCCCCAAGACAGAAGACTGCTGAACAGCTTCTACCCCAAGACAGAAGACTGCTGAACAGCTTCTACCCCCAAGACAGAAGACTGCTGAACAATTAATCACCACCGGATTATTTACATTTACAACCCCCTTCCATTTGTATTGTACACTGCTGCTATTAGCTGTTTATTATCTATACGTAGTCACTTCACCCCTACCTACATATACAAATTACCTCAATTTACCTGTACCCCCGCACACTTGGTACCGGTACCCCCTGTACATAGCCTCGTTATTGTCATTTAAAAAAAACTTTACTTTGTTTGGTAAATATTCTTGAACTGCACTGTTGGTTAAGGGCTTGTAAGTAAGCATTTCACGGTAAGGTCTACACCTGTTGGTTAAGGGCTTGTAAGTAAGCATTTCACGGTAAGGTCTACACCTGTATTCAGCTTATGTGATAGATTAAACATATCAGCCTATGCGCTACTTGAGGTGTGCGACCATGATTTTGAAAAATGTTGGAAACAACAGCATGTGCTGTTATATATATATATATATGCCATTTAGCAGACGCTTTTATCCAAAGCGACTTACAGTCAGTCATGTGTGCATACATTCACGTATGGGTGGTCCCGGAATCGAACCCACTACCCTGGCGTTACAAGCGCCATGCTCTACCAACTGAGCTACAGAAGGACCTGTTTCCTTACGCTGTGCCTCACAAGTGATACATCACATTGTATTGGTCACACACACACTTTTTGCAGATGTCATTGTCCTGTTGAAAAACAAATGATAGTCCCACTAAGCGCAACCCAGATGGGATGGCGTATCGCTGCAGAATGCTGTGGTAGCTATGCTAGTTAAGTGTGCCTTTGAATAAAAAAGAAAAATCACAGACTGCGTCACCAGCAAAGCACCCCACACCACCACCTCCATGCTTCACAGTGGGAACCACACATACAGAGATAATCCGTTCACCTACTCTCGTCTCACAAAGGACGGCTGTTAGAACCAAAAATCTCAATTTAGACTCATCAGACCAAAGGACAGATTTCCACCGGTCTAATGTCCATTGCTCATGTTTTCTTGGCTCAAGCAAATCTCTTCTTCTTGTTGTTGTGCTTTAGTAGGGGTTTCTTTGCAGCAATTCGACCATGAAAGCCTGATTCATGCAGTCTTCTCTGAACATTTGATGTTGAGAAGTCTGTTAGTTGAACTCTGAAGTATTTATTTGGGCTGCTATTTCTGAGGCTGGTAACACTAATGAACTTATCCTCTGCAGCAGAGGTAACTCTAGGTCTTCCATTCCTGTGGCGGTCCTCATTAGAGCCAGTTAACTCTAATGAACTCATACTCTGCAGCAGAGGTAACTCTAGGTCTTCCATTCCTGTGCGCTCCTCATTAGAGCCAGGTAACTCTGGGTCTTCCATTCCTGTGGCAGTCCTCATTAGAGCCAGTTAACTCTAGGTCTTCCATTCCTGTGGCAGTCCTCATTAGAGCCAGGTAACTCTAGGTCTTCCATTCCTGTGGCAGTCCTCATTAGAGCCAGTTAACTCTAGGTCTTCCATTCCTGTGGCAGTCCTCATTAGAGCCAGGTAACTCTAGGTCTTCCATTCCTGTGGCGGTCCTCATTAGAGCCAGGTAACTCTAGGTCTTCCATTCCTGTGGCGGTCCTCATTAGAGCCAGTTAACTCTAGGTCTTCCATTCCTGTGGCAGTCCTCATTAGAGCCAGGTAACTCTAGGTCTTCCATTCCTGTGGCAGTCCTCATTAGAGCCAGGTAACTCTAGGTCTTCCATTCCTGTGGCAGTCCTCATTAGAGCCAGGTAACTCTAGGTCTTCCATTCCTGTGGCAGTCCTCATTAGAGCCAGTTAACTCTAGGTCTTCCTGTCCTGTGGCGCTCCTCATTAGAGCCAGGTAACTCTAGGTCTTCCTGTCCTGTGGCGGTGGTCTTCCTGTCCTGTGGCGGTCCTCATTAGAGCCAGTTAACTCTAGGTCTTCCATTCCTGTGGCGCTCCTCATTAGAGCCAGGTAACTCTAGGTCTTCCATTCCTGTGGCGCTCCTCATTAGAGCCAGGTAACTCTAGGTCTTCCTGTCCTGTGGCGGTCCTCATTAGAGCCAGGTAACTCTAGGTCTTCCATTCCTGTGGCGCTCCTCATTAGAGCCAGGTAACTCTAGGTCTTCCTGTCCTGTGGCGCTCCTCATTAGAGCCAGGTAACTCTAGGTCTTCCTGTCCTGTGGCGGTGGTCTTCCTGTCCTGTGGCGGTCCTCATTAGAGCCAGGTAACTCTAGGTCTTCCTGTCCTGTGGCGGTGGTCTTCCTGTCCTGTGGCGCTCCTCATTAGAGACAGTTTCATCATATGTCTTGATGGTTTTGTTTTGCAACTGCACTTGAAGAAACTTTCAATGTTCTTGAATGTTTTCACATTGACTGACCATGTCTTAAAGTAATGATGGACTGTAATTTCTTTTAACTTATTTGAGCTGTTCTGTTCCATGGACTTCACACTATTTGGTAAAATACCATCTTCTGTATACCTTGTCACAACACAACTGATTGCTTTTAAACCATTAAGAACGAAATACATTTCACAAATGAACTTTTTAACAAGGCACACCCAGTTAATGCCAGCCTCACCCTCTCCCAGCCTCACCCTGCAGGGCTCGGTTTGGGCACCTAACTTCCACACTACACCACTTCAGAACCAGAGATAATGACCCACACTACACCTCAGAACCAGAGATCATGGCCCACACTACACCACCTCAGAACCAGAGATAATGACCCACACTACACCACCTCAGAACCAGAGATCATGGCCCACACTACACCACCTCAGAACCAGAGATAATGACCCACTACACCACCTCAGAACCAGAGATCACGACCCCACTACACCACCTCAGAACCAGAGATCATGGCCCACACTACACCACCTCAGAACCAGAGATAATGACCCACACTACACCACCTCAGAACCAGAGATCATGACCCACACTCCACCACCTCAGAACCAGAGATCATGACCCACACTACACCACCTCAGAACCAGAGATCACGACCCCACTACACCACCTCAGAACCAGAGATCCACGACCCCACTACACCACCTCAGAACCAGAGATCCACGACCCACACTACACCACCTCAGAACCAGAGATCACGACCCACACTACACACCTCAGAACCAGAGATCATGACCCACACTACACCACCTCAGAACCAGAGATCCACGGCCCACACTACACCACCTCAGAACCAGAGATCACGGCCCACACTACACCACCTCAGAACCAGAATCCGACCCACTACACCACCTCAGAACCAGAGATCACGACCCACACTACACCACCTCAGAACCAGAGATCATGACCGTGCTCCCAGTGGAGGCTGGTGTAACTTTAGATGGGAGGACTGGCTCATTGTAATAGTTGGAATGGAATGAATTCTCCTGATTTCTCCATCCTCCAGGGGTATGTCAGCTGACTAACCTGTTCATCTATGACCTTTAACACTGATCTGAAGTTAACCTTTTGTTTGTTAGATACGTGTTAGACCTACCTCTATTGTATTGTGCTGTGTGTGGCTAAATAAAGAGCTGAGCTGTGCCTTGTCTGTCCCAGCGCTCACCTGCTGGTAGCCAGCTGTCTGTCTGTAGACATAACAGCGTAGCTGATTGTAGATGTCCTTTGTGATGTAATGCTCAAAGTCAATGTTTCCATGTTCAGTGCTGCATGACTGCCTTAGAGATATTACTGTCTATCTCTGTGGTATTACCCACAACCACTTTCAGGTCAGCAATCGTATTATCCGTAATTGATGCCTCCATGAAGTTTGTGCAGGTTATGCCAGGTTCCTGGGCCTGTGGTCATAAAGCACGGAGTCTGATCTAGGATCAGTTTTGCCCTTTAGATCATAATGAATAAGAAGGAAGACCTGATCCTAGACCAGCACTCCTACTCTTTGTGAATACAGGCCCTGATCTTTTTATTGTTTAAGTGTTTATTTCACCTTTATTTAACCAGGTAGGCTAGTTGAGAACACCTTTATTTAACCAGGTAGGCTAGTTGAGAACACCTTTATTTAACCAGGTAGGCCAGTTGAGAACACCTTTATACAACCAGGTAGGCTAGTTGAGAACACCTTTATTTAACCAGGTAGGCCAGTTGAGAACACCTTTATTTAACCAGGTCGGCCAGTTGAGAACACCTTTTTGTTTAACCAGGTTGGCCAGTTGAGAACCTTTATTTAACCAGGTAGGCTAGTTGAGAACACCTTTATTTAACCAGGTAGGCCAGTTGAGAACACCTTTATTTAACCAGGTTGGCCAGTTGAGAACACCTTTATTTAACCAGGTAGGCCAGTTGAGAACACCTTTATTTAACCAGGTAGGCCAGTTGAGAACACCTTTATTTAACCAGGTAGGCTAGTTGAGAACACCTTTATTTAACCAGGTAGGCCAGTTGAGAACACCTTTATTTAACCAGGTAGGCCAGTTGAGAACACCTTTATTTAACCAGGTAGGCCAGTTGAGAACACCTTTATTTAACCAGGTTGGCCAGTTGAGAACACCTTTATTTAACCAGGTAGGCTAGTTGAGAATACCTTTATTTAACCAGGTAGGCTAGTTGAGAAGACATTTATTTAACCAGGTTGGCCAGTTGAAGACCTTTATTTAACCAGGTAGGCCAGTTGAGAACACCTTTATTTAACCAGGTAGGCCAGTTGAGAACACCTTTATTTAACCAGGTAGGCTAGTTGAGAACACCTTTATTTAACCAGGTAGGCCAGTTGAGAACACCTTTATTTAACCAGGTAGGCTAGTTGAGAACACCTTTATTTAACCAGGTAGGCTAGTTGAGAACACCTTTATTTAACCAGGTAGGCCAGTTGAGAACACCTTTTATTTAACCAGGTAGGCCGGTTGAGAACACCTTTATTTAACCAGGTAGGCCGGTTGAGAACACCTTTATTTAACCAGGTAGGCGGTTGAGAACACCTTTATTTAACCAGGTAGTTATGCTTGTTAATTTAAGTATTTTATTTAATCTTTATTTAACCAGGTAGGCCGGTTGAGAACACCTTTATTTAACCAGGTAGGCTAGTTGAGAACACCTTTGTTTAACCAGGTAGGTTAGTTAGGGAACACCTTTATTTAACCAGGTAGGCCAGTTGAGACACCTTTATTTAACCAGGTAGGCTAGTTGAGAACACCTTTATTTAACCAGGTAGGCCAGTTGAGAACACCTTTATTTAACCAGGTAGGCTAGTTGAGAACACCTTTATTTAACCAGGTAGACACAGTTGAGAACACCTTTATTTAACCAGGTGGCCAGTTGAGAACACCTTTATTTAACCAGGTAGGCCCAGTTGAGAACACCTTTATTTAACCAGGTAGGCTAGTTGAGAACACCTTTATTTAACCAGGTAGGCCAGTTGAGAACACCTTTATTTAACCAGGTTGGCCAGTTGAGAACACCTTTATTTAACCAGGTAGGCTAGTTGAGAACACCTTTATTTAGGTAGGCTAGTTGAGAACACCTTTATTTAACCAGGTTGGCCAGTTGAGAACACCTTTATTTAACCAGGTAGGCCAGTTGAGAACACCTTTATTTAACCAGGTAGGCTAGTTGAGAACACCTTTATTTAACCAGGTAGGCTAGTTGAGAACACCTTTATTTAACCAGGTAGGCCAGTTGAGAACACCTTTATTTAACCAGGTAGGCTAGTTGAGAACACCTTTATTTAACCAGGTAGGCTAGTTGAGAACACCTTTATTTAACCAGGTAGGCCAGTTGAGAACACCTTTATTTAACCAGGTAGGCCAGTTGAGAACACCTTTATTTAACCAGGTAGGCCGGTTGAGAACACCTTTATTTAACCAGGTAGGCCGGTTGAGAGAACACCTTTATTTAACCAGGTAGGCCAGTTGAGAACACCTTTATTTAACCAGGTAGTTATGCTTGTTAATTTAAGTATTTTATTTAATCTTTATTTAACCAGGTAGGCCGGTTGAGAACACCTTTATTTAACCAGGTAGGCTAGTTGAGAACACCTTTAGATCATAATGAATAAGAAGGAAGACCTGATCCTAGACCAGCACTCCTACTCTTTGTGAATACAGGCCCTGATCTTTTATTGTTTTAAGTGTTTATTTCACCTTTATTTAACCAGGTAGGCTAGTTGAGAACACCTTTATTTAACCAGGTAGGCTAGTTGAGAACACCTTTTATTTAACCAGGTAGGCCAGTTGAGAACACCTTTATTTAACCAGGTAGGCTAGTTGAGAACACCTTTATTTAACCAGGTAGGCCAGTTGAGAACACCTTTATTTAACCAGGTCGGCCAGTTGAGAACACCTTTATTTAACCAGGTTGGCCAGTTGAGAACACCTTTATTTAACCAGGTAGGCCAGTTGAGAACACCTTTATTTAACCAGGAAGGGTTGAGAACACCTTTATTTAACCAGGGTAGGCTAGTTTGAGAACACCTTTATTTAACCAGGTAGGCCAGTTGAGAACACCTTTATTTAACCAGGTTGGCCAGTTGAGAACACCTTTATTTAACCAGGTAGACAGTTGAGAACACCTTTATTTAACCAGGTAGGCCAGTTGAGAACACCTTTATTTAACCAGGTAGGCTAGTTGAGAACACCTTTATTTAGCTTAGGTAGGCCAGGTTGAGAACACCTTTATTTAACCAGGTAGGCCAGTTGAGAACACCTTTATTTAACCAGGTAGGCCAGTTGAGAACACCTTTATTTAACCAGGTTGGCCAGTTGAGAACACCTTTATTTAACCAGGTGAGCTAGTTGAGAATACCTTTATTTAACCAGGTAGGCTAGTTGAGAAGACCTTTATTTAACCAGGTTGGCCAGTTGAGAACACCTTTATTTAACCAGGTAGGCCAGTTGAGAACACCTTTATTTAACCAGGTAGGCTAGTTGAGAACACCTTTATTTAACCAGGTAGGCCAGTTGAGAACACCTTTATTTAACCAGGTAAGGCTAGTTGAGAACACCTTTATTTAACCAGGTAGGCTAGTTGAGAACACCTTTTATTTAACCAGGTAGGCCAGTTGAGAACACCTTTATTTAACTTAGGTAGGCGGTTGAGAACACCTTTGTTTAACCAGGTAGGCCGGTTGAAACACCTTTATTTAACCAGGTAGGCGGTTGAGAACACCTTTATTTAACCAGGTAGTTATGTTGTTAATTTAAGTATTTTATTTAATCTTTATTTAACCAGGTAGGCGGTTGAGAACACCTTTATTTAACCAGGTAGGCTAGTTGAGAACACCTTTATTTAACCAGGTAGGTTAGTTGAGAACACCTTTATTTAACCAGGTAGCCAGTTGAGAACACCTTTATTTAACCAGGTAGGCTAGTTGAGAACACCTTTATTTAACCAGGTAGGCCAGTTGAGAACACCTTTATTTAACCAGGTAGGCTAGTTGAGAACACCTTTATTTAACCAGGTAGGCCAGTTGAGAACACCTTTATTTAACCAGGTAGGCCAGTTGAGAACACCTTTATTTAACCAGGTAGGCTAGTTGAGAACACCTTTATTTAACCAGGTAGGCTAGTTGAGAACACCTTTATTTAACCAGGTAGGCCAGTTGAGAACACCTTTATTTAACCAGGTTGCCAGTTGAACACCTTTATTTAACCAGGTAGGCTAGTTGAGAACACCTTTATTTAACCAGGTAGGCTAGTTGAGAACACCTTTATTTAACCAGGTTGGCCAGTTGAGAACACCTTTATTTAACCAGGTTGGCCAGTTGAGAACACCTTTATTTAACCAGGTAGGCTAGTTGAGAACACCTTTATTTAACCAGGTAGGCTAGTTGAGAACACCTTTATTTAACCAGGTAGGCCAGTTGAGAACACCTTTATTTAACCAGGTAGGCTAGTTGAGAACACCTTTATTTAACCAGGTAGGCTAGTTGAGAACACCTTTATTTAACCAGGTAGGCCAGTTGAGAACACCTTTATTTAACCAGGTAGGCCAGTTGAGAAACACCTTTTTTAACCAGGTAGGCCGGTTGAGAACACCTTTATTCCCGCCAATGGGTAGGCCGGTTTGAACACCTTTATTTAACCAGGTAGGCCGGGTTGAGAACACCTTTATTTAACCAGGTGGTTGTGGCTTTATTAATTTAAGTATTTTTATTCAAATCTTTATTTAACCAGGTAGGCGGTTAGAACACCTTTATTTAACCAGGTAGAATGGTTAGACTTCCTTTGTTGCTTGGTAGGTTGGTTGAGAACACCTTTATTTAACCCAGGTAGGCCAGTTGAGAACACCTTTTCCAACCAGGTAGGCTAGTTGAGAACACCTTTATTTAACCAGGTAGGCCAGTTAAGAACACCTTTATTTAACCAGGTAGGCCAGTTGGGAACACCTTTATTTAACCAGGTAGGCCAGTTGAGAACACCTTTATTTAACCAGGTAGGCCAGTCGAGAACAACTTTATTTGTCAGGTAGATGAGTTGAGAGCACCTTTGTTCCCAACCAGGTAGGCTAGTTAGAACACACTGTTTGGCTTCAGGTAAAGGCCCAGTTAGAACACTTTTTATTTAACCAGGTGGGCTGGTTGAGAACACCTTCATTTAACCCAGGTAGGCAGTTCAGAACACCTTTATTCCAACAGGTAGGCCAGTTGAGAACACCTTTATTTAACCAGGTAGGCTAGTTGAGAACACCTTTATTTAACCAGGTAGGCCAGTTGAGAACACCTTTATTTAACCAGGTAGGCCAGTTGAGAACACCTTTATTTAACCAGGTAGGCTAGTTGAGAACACTTTTATTTAACCAGGTTGGCCAGTTGAGAACACCTTTATTTAACCAGGTAGGCTAGTTGAGAACACCTTTATTTAACCAGGTAGGCTAGTTGAGAACACCTTTATTTAACCAGGTAGGCTAGTTGAGAACACCTTTATTTAACCAGGTTGGCCAGTTGAGAACACCTTTATTTAACCAGGTAGGCCAGTTGAGAACACCTTTATTTAACCAGGTAGGCTAGTTGAGAACACCTTTATTTAACCAGGTAGGCTAGTTGAGAACACCTTTATTTAACCAGGTAGGCCAGTTGAGAACACCTTTATTTAACCAGGTAGGCTAGTTGAGAACACCTTTATTTAACCAGGTAGGCTAGTTGAGAACACCTTTATTTAACCAGGTAGGCCAGTTGAGAACACCTTTATTTAACCAGGTAGGCCAGTTGAGAACACCTTTATTTAACCAGGTAGGCCGGTTGAGAACACCTTTATTTAACCAGGTAGGCCAGTTGAGAACACCTTTATTTAACCAGGTCGGCCAGTTGAGAACACCTTTATTTAACCAGGTTGGCCAGTTGAGAACACCTTTATTTAACCAGGTAGGCCAGTTGAGAACACCTTTATTTAACCAGGTAGGCCAGTTGAGAACACCTTTATTTAACCAGGTAGGCTAGTTGAGAACACCTTTATTTAACCAGGTAGGCCAGTTGAGAACACCTTTATTTAACCAGGTTGGCCAGTTGAGAACACCTTTATTTAACCAGGTAGGCCAGTTGAGAACACCTTTATTTAACCAGGTAGGCCAGTTGAGAACACCTTTATTTAACCAGGTAGGCTAGTTGAGAACACCTTTATTTAACCAGGTAGGCCAGTTGAGAACACCTTTATTTAACCAGGTAGGCCAGTTGAGAACACCTTTATTTAACCAGGTAGGCCAGTTGAGAACACCTTTATTTAACCAGGTTGGCCAGTTGAGAACACCTTTATTTAACCAGGTAGGCTAGTTGAGAATACCTTTATTTAACCAGGTAGGCTAGTTGAGAAGACCTTTATTTAACCAGGTTGGCCAGTTGAGAACACCTTTATTTAACCAGGTAGGCCAGTTGAGAACACCTTTATTTAACCAGGTAGGCTAGTTGAGAACACCTTTATTTAACCAGGTAGGCCAGTTGAGAACACCTTTATTTAACCAGGTAGGCTAGTTGAGAACACCTTTATTTAACCAGGTAGGCTAGTTGAGAACACCTTTATTTAACCAGGTAGGCCAGTTGAGAACACCTTTATTTAACCAGGTAGGCCGGTTGAGAACACCTTTATTTAACCAGGTAGGCCGGTTGAGAACACCTTTATTTAACCAGGTAGGCCGGTTGAGAACACCTTTATTTGGCAGGTAGTTATGCTTGTTGTTTAAATATTTTATTTAATCTTTATTTAACCAGGTAGGCCGGTTGAGAACACCTTTATTTAACCAGGTAGGCTAGTTGAGAACACCTTTATTTAACCAGGTAGGTTGGTTGAGAACACCTTTATTTAACCAGGTAGGCCCAGTTGAGAACACCTTTATTTAACCAGGTAGGCTAGTTGAGAACACCTTTATTTAACCAGGTAGGCCAGTTGAGAACACCTTTATTTAACCAGGTAGGCTAGTTGAGAACACCTTTATTTAACCAGGTAGGCCAGTTGAGAACACCTTTATTTAACCAGGTAGGCCAGTTGAGAACACCTTTATTTAACCAGGTAGGCTAGTTGAGAACACCTTTATTTAACCAGGTAGGCTAGTTGAGAACACCTTTATTTAACCAGGTAGGCCAGTTGAGAACACCTTTATTTAACCAGGTTGGCCAGTTGAGAACACATGCTATTTAACCAGGTAGGCTAGTTGAGAACCACCTTTATTTAACCAGGTGGGCTAGTTGAGAACACCTTTATTTAACCAGGTTGGCCAGTTGAGAACACCTTTATTTAACCAGGTTGGCCAGTTGAGAATTACCTTTATTTAACCAGGTAGGCTAGTTGAGAACACCTTTATTTAACCAGGTAGGCTAGTTGAGAACACCTTTATTTAACCAGGTAGGCCAGTTGAGAACACCTTTATTTAACCAGGTAGGCTAGTTGAGAACACCTTTATTTAACCAGGTAGGCTAGTTGAGAACACCTTTATTTAACCAGGTAGGCCAGTTGAGAACACCTTTATTTAACCAGGTAGGCCAGTTGAGAACACCTTTATTTAACCAGGTAGGCCGGTTGAGAACACCTTTATTTAACCAGGTAGGCCGGTTGAGAACACCTTTATTTAACCAGGTAGTTATGCTTGTTAATTTAAGTATTTTATTTAATCTTTATTTAACCAGGTAGGCGGTTGAGAACACCTTTATTTAACCAGGTAGGCTAGTTGAGAACACCTTTATTTAACCAGGTAGGTTAGTTGAGAACACCTTTATTTAACCAGGTAGGCCAGTTGAGAACACTGTTTAACCCAGGTAGGCTAGTTGAGAGTACCTTTATTTAACCAGGTAGGCCAGTTGAGAACACCTTTATTTAACCAGGTAGGCCAGTTGAGAACACCTTTATTTAACCAGGTAGGCCAGTTGAGAACACCTTTATTTAACCAGGTAGGCCAGTGAAACAGCACTATTTAACCAGGTAGGCTAGTTGAGAACACCTTTATTTAACCAGGTAGGCTAGTTGAGAACACCTTTTATTTAACCAGGTAGGCCAGTTGAGAACACCTTTATTTAACCAGGTAGGCTAGTTGAGAACACCTTTATTTACAACCAGGTAGGCCAGTTGAGAACACCTTTATTTAACGGTGAGGCCAGTTGAGAACACCTTTATTTAACCAGGTAGGCTAGTTGAGAACACCTTTGTTTAGCCAGGTAGGCCGGTGCAGAACACTTTATTTAACCAGGTAGGCCAGTTGAGAACACCTTTGTTAACCAGGTAGGCTAGTTGAGAACACTTTTATTTAACCAGGTTGGCCAGTTGAGAACACCTTTATTTAACCAGGTAGGCTAGTTGAGAACACCTTTATTTAACCAGGTAGGCTAGTTGAGAACACCTTTATTTAACCAGGTAGGCTAGTTGAGAACACCTTTATTTTAACCAGGTTGGCCAGTTGAGAACACCTTTATTTAACCAGGTAGGCCAGTTGAGAACACCTTTATTTTAACCAGGTAGGCTAGTTGAGAACACCTTTATTTAAACAGGTAGGCTAGTTGAGGAACACCTTTATTTAACCAGGTAGGCCAGTTGAGAACACCTTTGTTATTTAACCAGGTAGGCTAGTTGAGAACACCTTTATTTAACCAGGTAGGCTAGTTGAGAACACCTTTGTTAACCAGGTGAGCCAGTTGAGAACACCTTTATTTAACCAGGTAGGCCAGTTGAGAACACCTTTATTTAACCAGGTAGGCCGGTTGAGAACACCTTTATTTAACCAGGTAGGCCAGTTGAGAACACCTTTATTTAACCAGGTAGTTATGCTTGTTAATTTAAGTATTTTATTTTAATCTTTATTTAACCAGGTAGGCGGTTGAGAACAAGTTCTCATTTACAACTGCGACTTGGCCAAGATAAAGCAAAGCAGTGCAACACAAACAACAACACAGAGATACATGGAGTAAACAAACAGTCAGTAACACAATAGAAAATAAAGTCTATATACAGTGTGTGAATGGCATAAGGAGGTATGGCAATAAATAGGCCATAGTAGCAAAGTAATTACAATTTAGTAGATTAACACTGGAGTGATAGATGAGCAGATGATGTTGAGCAGATGATGGTGTGTAAGTAGTGATACTGGTGTGCAAAAGAGCAGCAAAGTAAATAAAAACAATATGGGGATGAGGTAGGTAGATTGAGTGGACTATTTACAGATGGACTATGCAGCGATCGGTTAGCTGCTCAGATAGCTGATGTTTAAAGTTAGTGAGGGAAATGTAAGTCTCCAGCTTCAGTGATTTATTTTTTTGCAATTCGTTCCAGTCATTGGCAGCAGAGAACTGGGAAGGAAAAGCAGCCAAAGGGTGTTGTCTTTCGGGATGAGCAGTGAGATAAACCTTCTGGAGCGCGTGCTACGGGTGATTGTTTATTGTGACCCAGGGAGCTGAGATGGGGCGGAGCTTTACCTAGCATAGACTTATCGATGACCTGGAGCCAGTGGGTCTGGCGACGAATATGTAGCGAGTGCCAGCTGACTAGAGCATACAGGTCACAGTGGTGGGTGGTATTAGGCACTTTGTTAACAAAACGGATGGCACTGTGATAGCAAATTGTATGTAGTCTGAGTAGAGTATTGGAAGTTATTTTGTAGATGACATCTCAGTCGAGGATCAGTAGGATAGTCAGTTTACGAGGGTAAGTTTCAGGGTGAGTGGAGGCTTTGTTTGTGGAATGAAAGCCGATTCTAGATTTTATTTTGGATTGGAGATGTTTGATATGAGTCTGGAAGGAGAGGTTACAGTCTTGCCAGACACCTAGGTATTGTAGTTGTTCATGTATTCTAGGTCAGAACCACCAGAGTAGTAATGCTAGTCAGGCGGGCAGGTGTGGGCAGCGAGCGTTTGAAAAGCATGCATTTGGTTTTGCAGCGTTTAAGAGCAGTTGGAGCCACAGCAGGAGTGTTGTATGGCATTGAAGCTCGTTTGAGGTTTGTTAACACAGTGTCCAAGAAAGGGCCAGATGTATACAGAATGGTGTCGGGATCTGCGAAGAGTGGATCAGGGAATCACCCGCAGCAAAAGAGACATTGTTGATATATACAGAGAAAGAGTCGGCCCGAGAATTGAACTCCTGTGGTACCCCATAGGAGACTGCCAGAGGTCCGGACAACAGGTCTTCTCCGATTTGACACACTGAACTCTATTTGAGGGGTAGTTGGTAAACCAGGCGAGGCAGTTTGAGAAACCAAGGCTATTGAGTCTGCCAGTAAAATATGGCGATTGGAAAAAAAGCCCGGCCAGGTCGATGAAGACGGCTGCACAGTACTTTTTGAACAATGGCGGTTATGATATTGTTTAGTACCTTGAGCGGTGAGGTGCACCAGGACTGCTCGAAACCGGAGAAACCGGAGAATGTACGGTGGGATTCAAAATAGTCAGTGATCTGTTTATTAACTTGCCTTTCAAAGACTTTAGAAAGGCAGGGCAGGATGGATATAGGTCTGTAACAGCTTGGGTTCCAGAGTGTCACCCCCTTTGAAGTGGGATGACCACGGCAGCTTCCTAATCTTTAGGATCTCGGACGAAACAAAAGAGAGGCTGGAACAGACTAGTAATAGGGGTTGCAACAATGGCGGCAGATCATTTTAGAAAGAAAGGGCCCAGATTGTCTAGCCCAGCTGATTTGTACGGGTCCAGGTTCTGCAGCTCTTCAGAACATCTGCTATCTGGATTTGGGTGAAGGAGAAGTTGGGAGGCTCAGGCAAATAGCCTGAGGGGTGGCGAGCTGCTGGGGTAGCCAGGAGGAAAGCATGGCCAAATGAGAGATATGCTTATTGACATTTTCAGTTATCATTGATTTATCAGTGGTGACCGTGTCGCCTAGCCTCGGTGCAGTGGGCAGCTGGGGAGGAGGTGCTCTTATTCTCCATGGACTTTACAGTGTTCCAAAACTTTGATTTAGAGCTACAGGATGCAAATTTCTGTTTGATAAAGCTAGCTCTTTGCTATCCTGACTGTGTATATTGGTTCCTGACTTCCCTGTACAGTTGCATATCGCGGGGACTATTCGATGCTATTGCAGTCCGCCACAGGATGTTTTTGTGCTGGTCAATGGCAGTCAGGTCTGAGTGAACCAAGGCTATATCTGTTCATAGTTCTACATTTTGGAAAGGGGCATGCTTATTTAAGATGGTGAGGAAATTACTTTTAAAGAACGACCAGGCATCCTCGATCAATGGGATGAGGTCAATATCCTTCTGTCGTGGACCGCGGACCCATAGCTGATGCAGGCAATGAGGCAGTGATCGCTGAGATCCTGATTGAAAACAGCAGAATTGTATTTGGAGGGCAAATTGGTCAGGGTAATATCTATGAGGGTGCCCATGTTTACAGATTTAGGATTGTACCTGGTGGTTTCCTTGATCATTTGTGTGAGATTGGGGTGTTAAGCATATCCCAGTTTAGGTCACTTGACAGAAGGAACTCTGAAGATAGATGAGGGGCAATCAATTCAGATATGGTGTCCAGGGCACAGTTGGGAGCTGAGGGGGGTCTATAACAGGTGGCAACGATGAGACTTTTTAAAAAAAATTAGAAGCTGAACTGTTTGGGTATAGACCTGGAACGTATGTCAGAACTTTGCAAGCTATTTCTGCAGTAGATTGCAACTCCTCCCCCGTTGGCAGTTCTATCTTGACGGTCCGAAATCTCCAAATCTTTGGTGGCCTTCCCAAGCCGGGATTCAGACACTGCAAGGACATCAGGGTTGGCGGAGGTGCTAAAGCCAGTGAATAAACAAACTTGGGAGGAGGCTTGATGTTGACATGCATGAAACCAAGGCTTTTCAAGTACAGAAGCCAACAAATGAGAGAGCCTGTAAGGGTCATGCAGGGCCTGGTTTTACCTCCACATCACCCGAGGAACACAGGAGAGTAGGAAGAGGCACGGGCTAAAGGCTAGCAAAACTGGTCGTCTAGTGCGTTGGGGACAGAGAAAAAGGAGCAGATTTCTGGTGGGCATTAGAATAGATTCAGGGCATAATGTGCAGATGGGTATGGTGGGTGCGGGTATAGTGAGGTAAGCCCAACAAAGTTCCACATTTGGGATGATTGAGTTGTTTTTGCAGGACATGGCGGGGGCAGACGACACCACAGTGCTGCTCTTTATGTTCTTAGTTTAACATCAGTTTGTATGAGGTAGGGGATGGTCAGTGGTTGAAGTGGCTGTAACAGGAGTAGGTGGGTCATGTCTGATTTTGAGTGAAAGAACCAGTACAGAATAAATCACCAAATAGACTACTTGGGTTCAGGAACTATTTTTGAATGTCTTCACGTGGGCCTGAGGTCATTTTGTCTGTCTGGTTATTGTGGAGTTGGTGACCATCCTGATCTGGTCCAGAATGGTCAATCTGATCCACTGTGTGTGTCTGGACTGGTCTTCATATTGTGTCATTGAGAATCTAATGGTAGTAGGAGTTGGTAGCGGCGTCTGTAAGGGTGCTGTTAGTGTCCACTGGCTCCGTATGTGACTGGAACACCGGCTGTTGGAGTTGGTTAGTGTCTACTGGCTCCGTATGTGGGTGAATAACGGCCTGTTGTTTTTTGTCTTGTAGGTGATTGATCTCTGGGAATCATGATCACAAGGCATTGGACTACAGTCTGAAGAGAGCGAGGAGAGAGAACTCAGTCCGCCTCTGGAGCAACTCATCGACATGATGACCAACATGGCAGAGAAGGAGAGGGACAGTGACCCCTGCCCTGATGAAGGTTACGAGGCCACTGAGGAGGAGGAAGACGAGAGAAGACCCAAACACTGTCTGTAATGTAAAAGATTCAGAGACATCGCTCATGGTACGTCCTGTCTCACTGTATCAACTATAGTGACCTGTAACGGCACGAACTCGCGTGCGTTAGAGCGCACGATGCGCTAGAGCGGCACGACGCGTTAGAGCCGGTACGATGCGGTGATGCGTTAGAGCGGTACGTGCGTTAGAGCCGGCACGAGCAGAGCGGTACGTGCGTTAGAGCGGCACGTGCGTGCGTACGAGACGGTACGTGATGCTAGGCGGCACGATGCGATGCGTGCGGCAGTACGATGCGTTAGGCGGCAACGTGCGGTGATGCGTTAGAGCGGTACGATGCGAGAGCGGTACGATGCGGCACGATGCGTTAGAGCGGTACGATGCGTTAGAGCGGTACGATGCATTAGAGCGGCACGATGCGGTACGATGCGTTAGAGCGGCACGATGCGTTAGAGCGGTACGATGCGTTAGAGCGGTACGATGCGGTACGATGCGTTAGAGCGGCACGATGCGTTAGAGCGGTACGATGCATTAGAGCGGTACGATGCGGTGATGCGTTAGAGCGGTACGATGCGGTACGATGCGTTAGAGCGGCACGATGCATTAGAGCGGTACGATGCGGTGATGCGTTAGAGCGGTGTGACGCGTTAGAGCGGTACGATGCGTTAGAGCGGTACGATGCGTTAGAGCGGTACGATGCGGCACGATGCGTTAGAGCGGTACGATGCGTTAGAGCGGTACGATGCGTTAGAGCGGTACGATGCGGTACGATGCGTTAGAGCGGTACGATGCATTAGAGCGGTACGATGCGGTACGATGCGTTAGAGCGGTACGATGCGTTAGAGCCGCACGACGCGTTAGAGCGGTACACTGCGTTAGAGCGGTACGATGCGTTAGAGCGGTACGATGCGTTAGAGCGGTACGATGCGGTACGATGCGTTAGAGCGGTACGATGCGTTAGAGCGGTACGATGCGTTAGAGCGGTACGATGCGTTAGAGCGGTACGATGCGTTAGAGCGGTACGATGCGTTAGAGCGGTACGATGCGTTAGAGCGGTACGATGCGTTAGAGCGGTACGATGCGTTAGAGCGGTACGATGCGTTAGAGCGGTACGATGCGTTAGAGCGGTACGATGCGGTGATGCGTTAGAGCGGTACGATGCGTTAGAGCGGTACGATGCGTTAGAGCGGTACGATGCGTTAGAGCGGTACGATGCGTTAGAGCGATACGATGCGTTAGAGCGGTACGATGCGTTAGAGCGGTACGATGCGTTAGAGCGGCACGACGCGTTGATGCGTTAGAGCGGTACGATGCGTTAGAGCGGTACGATGCGTTAGAGCGGTACGATGCGTTAGAGCGGTACGATGCGGTGATGCGTTAGAGCGGTACGATGCGTTAGAGCGGTACGATGCGTTAGAGCGGTACGATGCGTTAGAGCGGTACGATGCGTTAGAGCGGTACGATGCGTTAGAGCGGTACGATGCGTTAGAGCGATACGATGCAGTGATGCGTTAGAGCGGTACGATGCGTTAGAGCGGAACGATGCAGTGATGCGTTAGAGCGGTACGATGCGTTAGAGCGGAACGATGCGTTAGAGCCGGAACGATGCGGTGATGCGTTAGAGCGGTACGATGCGTTAGAGCGGTACGATGCAGTGATGCGTTAGAGCGGTACGATGCGTTAGAGCGGAACGATGCAGTGATGCGTTAGAGCGGTACGATGCGTTAGAGCGGAACGATGCGTTAGAGCGGAACGATGCGGTGATGCGTTAGAGCGGTACGATGCGTTAGAGCGGTACGATGCGTTAGAGCGGTACGATGCAGTGATGCGTTAGAGCGGTACAATGCGTTAGAGCGGAACGACGCGGTGATGCTGCTGAGCAGTGCACGATGCGGTGATGCATTAGGGCAGTACGATGCCAGAGCGGCACGATGCGTTAGCGTACGTACGTTAGGCGGTACGTGCGTTAGAGCGCACGATGCATTAGAGCGGCACGATGCGGTGATGCGCAGAGCCGGCAGGACGCGCAGCGGCACGTGCCAGAGCTGGCACGTGCGTTAGGAGCGGTACGTGCGTACGTGCGTAGAGCGGTACGTGCCAGGAGCCGGCACGTCGTTAGAGCGGTACGTGCGGCACGTGCGTTAGATGGCGGCACGATGCATTAGGAGCGGTACGTGCGGCACGATGCGTTAGAGCGGCACGTGCGCTAGGAGCGGCATCGATGCGTTGGCGGGCACGATGCGTACGACGTTGGAGCGCACGTGCGGTAGGATCGGGGTACGTGCGTTAGAGCCGGCACGACGCTAGGAGCCGCACGATGCGTTAGAGCGGCACGATGCGTTGGAGCCGATACGATGCGTTAGAGCCGGTACGATGCGTTAGAGCGGCACGATGCGTTAGAGCCGATACGATGCGTTAGAGCCGATACGATGCGTTAGAGCGGTACGATGCGGTGATGCGTTAGAGCGGTACGATGCGTTAGAGCGGTACGATGCGTTAGAGCGGTACGATGCGTTAGAGCGGTACGATGCGTTAGAGCGGTACGATGCGTTAGAGCGGTACGATGCGTTAGGAGCCGATACGATGCGTTAGAGCCGATACGATGCGTTAGAGCGGTACGACGCGTTAGAGCGGTACGATGCGTTAGAGCGGTACGATGCGGTGATGCGTTAGAGCGGTACGATGCGTTAGAGCGGCACGATGCGTTAGAGCGGTACGATGCGTTAGAGCGGTACGATGCGGTGATGCGTTAGAGCGGTACGATGCGTTAGAGCGGTACGATGCGTTAGAGCGGTACGATGCGTTAGAGCGGTACGATGCGTTAGAGCGGTACGATGCGTTAGAGCGGTACGATGCGTTAGAGCGGTACGATGCGTTAGAGCGATACGATGCAGTGATGCGTTAGAGCGGTACGATGCGTTAGAGCGGAACGATGCAGTGATGCGTTAGAGCGGTACGATGCGTTAGAGCGGAACGATGCGTTAGAGCGGAACGATGCGGTGATGCGTTAGAGCGGTACGATGCGTTAGAGCGGTACGATGCAGTGATGCGTTAGAGCGGTACGATGCGTTAGAGCGGAACGATGCAGTGATGCGTTAGAGCGGTACGATGCGTTAGAGCGGAACGATGCGTTAGAGCCGGAACGATGCGGTGATGCGTTAGAGCGGTACGATGCGTTAGAGCGGTACGATGCGTTAGAGCGGTACGATGCAGTGATGCGTTAGAGCGGTACGATGCGTTAGAGCGGAACGATGCGGTGATGCGTTAGAGCGGTACGATGCGGTGATGCGTTAGAGCGGTACGATGCGTTAGAGCGGTACGATGCGTTAGAGCGGTACGATGCGTTAGAGCGGTACGATGCGTTAGAGCGGCACGATGCGTTAGAGCGGCACGATGCGTTAGAGCGGAACGATGCGTTAGAGCCGATACGATGCGTTAGAGCCGATACGATGCGTTAGAGCGGTACGATGCGGTGATGCGTTAGAGCGGTACGATGCGTTAGAGCGGTACGATGCGGTGATGCGTTAGAGCGGTACGATGCGTTAGAGCGGTACGATGCGTTAGAGCGGTACGATGCGTTAGAGCGGTACGATGCGTTAGAGCGGTACGATGCGTTAGAGCGGAACGATGCGTTAGAGCGGCACGATGCGTTAGAGCGGGCGATGCGTTAGAGCGGTACGATGCGTTAGAGCGGTACGATGCGTTAGAGCGGTACGATGCATTAGAGCGGTACGATGCGGCACGATGCGTTAGAGCGGCACGATGCGCTAGAGCGGTACGATGCGTTAGAGCGGTACGATGCGGTACGATGCGTTAGGCCGGTACGATGCATTGAGCCGATACGATGCATTAGAGCCGGCACGATGCGGATGCGTGCGGCGGTACGTGCGACACGTGCGTTAGGAGCTGCACGATGCACCAGGAGCGCACGTGCGGTGATGCCAGAGCGGTGTGACGCGTTAGAGCGTGCGATGCGTTAGAGCGGCACGATGCGCAGAGCGGCACGTGCGCACGATGCGCCAGGGCGGCACGCATGCGCAGAGCGGTGCGATGGTGAGCGGCACGATGCGGCACGACCGTTAGGCCGGTACGTGCGTGAGCGGTGCGATGCGTGCACGATGCTGACGGGCACGACGTTAGAGCGGCACGTGCAAGAGCGGCACGATGCTGGCACGACGCGCTAGAGCGGTACGTGCGTTAGAGCGGTACGTGCGGTAGAGCGGCACGATGCGCGAGCGTGCGTGCGTTAGAGCGTGCGTGCGTTGGAGCCGTACGATGCGTTAGAGCGGCACGATGCGTTAGAGCGGTACGATGCGTTAGAGCGATACGATGCGTTAGGAGCGATACGATGCGTTAGAGCGGTACGATGCGGTGATGCGTTAGAGCGGCACGATGCGTTAGAGCGGTACGATGCGTTAGAGCGGTACGATGCGTTAGAGCGGCACGATGCGTTAGAGCCGATACGATGCGTTAGAGCCGATACGATGCGTTAGGAGCCGGCACGATGCGCTAGAGCGGCACGATGCGTTAGAGCGGTACGATGCGGTGATGCGTTAGAGCGGTACGATGCGTTAGAGCGGCACGATGCGTTAGAGCGGTACGATGCGTTAGAGCGGTACGATGCGGTGATGCGTTAGAGCGGTACGATGCGTTAGAGCGGTACGATGCGTTAGAGCGGTACGATGCGTTAGAGCGGTACGATGCGTTAGAGCGGTATGATGCGTTAGAGCGGTACGATGCGTTAGAGCGGTACGATGCGTTAGAGCGATACGATGCAGTGATGCGTTAGAGCGGTACGATGCGTTAGAGCGGAACGATGCAGTGATGCGTTAGAGCGGTACGATGCGTTAGAGCGGAACGATGCGTTAGAGCGGAACGATGCGGTGATGCGTTAGAGCGGTACGATGCGTTAGAGCGGTACGATGCAGTGATGCGTTAGAGCGGTACGATGCGTTAGAGCGGAACGATGCAGTGATGCGTTAGAGCGGTACGATGCGTTAGAGCGGAACGATGCGTTAGAGCGGAACGATGCGGTGATGCGTTAGAGCGGCACGATGCGTTAGAGCGGCACGATGCGTTAGAGCGGTACGATGCAGTGATGCGTTAGAGCGGTACGATGCGTTAGAGCGGAACGATGCGGTGATGCGTTAGAGCGGTACGATGCGTTAGAGCGGTACGATGCGTTAGAGCGGTACGATGCGTTAGAGCGGTACGATGCGTTAGAGCGGTACGATGCGTTAGAGCGGCACGATGCGTTAGAGCGGTACGATGCGTTAGAGCCGGAACGATGCGTTAGAGCCGATACGATGCGTTAGAGCGGTACGATGCGGTGATGCGTTAGAGCGGCACGATGCGTTAGAGCGGCACGATGCGGTGATGCGTTAGAGCCGGTACGATGCGTTAGAGCCGGTACGATGCGTTAGAGCGGCACGATGCGCTAGAGCGGCACGATGCGTTAGAGCGGCACGATGCGTTAGAGCGGAACGATGCGTTAGAGCGGTACGATGCGTTAGAGCCGGGCGATGCGTTAGAGCGGTACGATGCGTTAGAGCGGCACGATGCGTTAGAGCCGGAACGATGCGTTAGAGCCGGAACGATGCGCTAGGAGCGGTACGATGCGTTAGAGCGGTACGATGCGTTAGAGCGGCACGATGCGCTAGAGCCGGCACGATGCGTTAGAGCGGTACGATGCGTTAGAGCCGGCACGATGCGTTAGAGCGATACGATGCGTTAGAGCCGATACGATGCGTTAGAGCGGTACGATGCGGTGATGCGTTAGAGCGGTACGATGCGTTAGAGCCGGAACGATGCATTAGAAGCAGAACGTACGGTAGAGCCGAACGAGCGCGGTGATGCATTAGAGCGGTACGTGCATTAGAAGCCGAACGTGCATTGAAGAGCGGTACGATGCGACGAACGTGCGTAGAGCCGGCACGTGCAAGAGCGGCACGATGCGTTAGAGCGGTACGATGCAGGAGCGGTACGTGCGGTGAGCGGTACGTGCGGTAGAGCGGGCACGTGCGTAGAGCCGGCACATTGGCCGGCACGATGCGTTAGAGCCGGAACGCATGCGGTAGAGCCGGCACGATGCGTAGAGCCGGCACGTGCGAAGAGCCGCACGTGCGTAGAGCCGGAAACGTGCGTGAGCCGGTACGATGAGCGCACGATGCGTTAGAGCGGCACGTGCGTTAGAAAGCTGATACGTGCTAGAGCGGCACGTGCGGCCAGAAGCTGGCACGCCGCGTGCGTGCGTGTTGAGCCAAATGCGTTGGCGGTACGTGCGTTAGAGCCGAACGATGCGTTAGAAACGTACGACATTAGAGCGGAAACGTGCATTAGAGCGGAAACGTGCGTGAGCGGTACGTGCTAGAGCCGTATCGTCGTGAGCAGGAACGATGCGTTAGGAGCGGTACGTGCGCAGAGCCGGGCACGATGCGTTAGAGCCGGAAACGACGCGCATTAGAAAGCGCACGACAGCGTTAGAGCGCACGACGCGGTAGAGCGATACGATGCGTCAGGGCGGAAACGACGCGGCGACGCTGCCAGCGAAACTACGCGTTAGAGCGGCACGATGCGCGGCCGGACGATGCATTAGGATGGAAACGACGCGTTAGAGCCGGGTACGTGCGGTAGAAAGCCGACACGGCAAGAGCCGAAACGATGCGTTAGAGCGCACGACGCGCTAGAGCCGGCACGATGCGGTAATGCGTAGAGCCGGCACGACGCTAGAGCCGGCACGATGCGTTAGAGCCGATACGATGCGTTAGAGCGATACGACGCGTTAGAGCCGGAACGATGCGTTAGAGCGGTACGATGCGTTAGAGCGGAACGATGCGTTAGAGCGGCACGATGCGTTAGAGCGGTACGATGCGTTAGAGCGGGCGATGCGTTAGAGCGGTACGATGCGTTAGAGCGGCACGATGCGTTAGAGCGGCACGATGCGGTGATGCGTTAGAGCCGGCACGATGCGTTAGAGCGGTACGATGCGTTAGAGCGGCACGATGCGTTAGAGCGGTACGATGCGTTAGAGCGGTACGATGCGTTAGAGCCGGTACGATGCGTTAGAGCCGATACGATGCGTTAGAGCGATACGATGCGTTAGAGCGGAACGATGCGTTAGAGCGGAACGATGCGTTAGAGCGGCACGATGCGTAGAGCGGAACGATGCGTTAGAGCGGAACGATGCGTTAGAGCGGTACGATGCGTTAGAGCCGGCGATGCGTTAGAGCGGTACGATGCGTTAGAGCGGTACGATGCGGTGATGCGTTAGAGCGGTACGATGCGTTAGAGCGGTACGATGCGTTAGAGCGGTACGATGCGTTAGAGCGGTACGATGCGGTGATGCGTTAGAGCGGCACGATGCGTTAGAGCGGTACGATGCGGTGATGCGTTAGAGCGGTACGATGCGTTAGAGCGGTACGATGCGTTAGAGCGGGCGATGCGTTAGAGCGGTACGATGCTAGAGCGGTACGATGCGTTAGAGCGGTACGATGCGTTAGAGCGGCACGATGCGTAGAGCGGTACGATGCGTTAGAGCGGTACGATGCGTTAGAGCGGTACGATGCGTTAGAGCGGTACGATGCGGTACGATGCGTTAGAGCGGTACGATGCGGTACGATGCGTTAGAGCGGCACGACGCGTTAGAGCGGTACGACGCGTTGATGCGTTAGAGCGGTATGATGCTTTAGAGCGGTACGATGCGGTGATGCGTTAGAGCGGCACGATGCGTTAGAGCGGTACGATGCGTTAGAGCGGTACGATGCGTTAGAGCGGTACGATGCGTTAGAGCGGTACGATGCGGTGATGCGTTAGAGCGGTACGATGCGTTAGAGCGGTACGATGCGTTAGAGCGGTACGATGCGGTGATGCGTTAGAGCGGTACGATGCGTTAGAGCCGGTACGATGCGTTAGAGCGGCACGACGCGTTGATGCGTTAGAGCGGCACGACGCGTTAGAGCGGCACGACGCGTTAGAGCGGCACGACGCGTTAGAGCGGTACGATGCGGTGATGCGTTAGAGCGGTGATGCGTTAGAGCGGTACGATGCGTTAGAGCCGGTACGATGCGTTAGAGCGGGCGATGCGTTAGAGCGGCGAGCGTAGCGATGCGTTAGAGCGGTACGATGCGTTAGAGCGGTACGATGCGTTAGAGCGGTACGATGCGTTAGAGCGGTACGATGCGTTAGAGCGGTACGATGCGTTAGAGCGGTACGATGCGTTAGAGCGGTACGATGCGTTAGAGCGGTACGATGCGTTAGAGCGGTACGATGCGTTAGAGCGGTACGATGCGTTAGAGAGGTACGATGCGTTAGAGCGGTACGATGCGTTAGAGCGGTACGATGCGTTAGAGCGGTACGATGCGGTACGATGCGTTAGAGCGGTACGATGCGGTACGATGCGTTAGAGCGGTACGATACGGTGATGCGTTAGAGCGGTACGATGCGTTAGAGCGGTACGATGCGGTGATGCGTTAGAGCGGCACGATGCGTTAGAGCGGTACGATGCGTTAGAGCGGCACGACGCGTTGATGCGTTAGAGCGGCACGACAGCGCTAGAGCGGCACGACGCGCTAGAGCGGCACGATGCGTTAGAGCGGTATGATGCGGTGATGCGTTAGAGCGGTACGATGCGTTAGAGCGGCACGATGCGTTAGAGCGGTACGATGCGTAGAGCGGTACGATGCGGTGATGCGTTAGAGCGGTACGATGCGTTAGAGCGGTACGATGCGTTAGAGCGGTACGACGCGAAAGAGCCGGTACGACGCGATGACGCGTTAGAGCGGTACGACGCGTTAGAGCGGTACGACGCGTTAGAGCGGTACGATGCGTTAGAGCGGTACGATGCGGTGATACCTTAGAGCGGTACGATGCGTTAGAGCGGTACGATGCAGTGATGCGTTAGAGCGGTACGATGCGTTAGAGCTGTACGATGCGTTAGAGCGGTACGATGCGGTGATACCTTAGAGCGGTACGATGCGTTAGAGCGGTACGATGCGTTAGAGCGGTACGATGCGGTGATGCGTTAGAGCGGTACGATGCGTTAGAGCGGTACGATGCGGTGATGCGTTAGAGCGGTACGATGCGATAGAGCGGTACGACGCGAAAGAGCGGCACGACGCGATGACGCGTTAGAGCAGTACGACGCGATGACGCGTTAGAGCGGTACGACGCGTTAGAGCGGTACGACGCGTTAGAGCGGTACGATGCGTTAGAGCGGTACGATGCGGTGATACCTTAGAGCGGTACGATGCGTTAGAGCGGTACGATGCAGTGATGCGTTAGAGCGGTACGATGCGTTAGAGCTGTACGATGCGTTAGAGCGGTACAGAGCGGTACCATGCGTTAGAGCGGTACGATGCGTTAGAGCGGTACGATGCGTTAGATCGGTACGATGCGTAAGAGCGGTACGATGCGTTAGAGCGGTACGATGCGTTAGAGCGGTACGATGATTTAGAGCGGTACGATGCGTTAGAGCGGTACGATGCGCTAGAGCGGTACGATGCGGTGATGCGTTAGAGCGGTACGATGCGTTAGAGCAGTACGATGCGTTAGAGCGGTACGATGCGGTGATGCGTTAGAGCGGCACGATGCGTTAGAGCGGTACGATGCGTTAGAGCGGTACGATGCGTTAGAGCGGTACGATGCGGTGATGCGTTAGAGCGGTACGATGCGTTAGAGCGGTACGATGCGTTAGAGCGGTATGATGCGGTGATGCGTTAGAGCGGTACGATGCGTTAGAGCGGTATGATGCGGTGATGCGTTAGAGCGGTACGATGCGGTGATGCGTTAGAGCGGTACGATGCGATAGAGCGGTACGTCACGACACGATAGAGCCGGTACGTCACGACACGATAGAGCGGTACGTCGCGATAGAGCGGTACGTCGCGATACGACGCGATAGAGCGGTACGACGCGGTACACTGCGTTAGAGCGGTACGACGCGTTAGAGCGGTACGATGCGTTAGAGCGGTACGACGCGTTAGAGCGGTACGACAGCGTTAGAGCGGTACGACGCGTTAGAGCGGCACGACGCTGCTAGAGCGGGCGATGCGTTAGAGCCGGTACGATGCGTTAGAGCGATACGATGCGTTAGAGCGGGCGATGCGTTAGAGCGGTACGATGCGTAGAGCCGATACGATGCGTTAGAGCGGGCGATGCGTTAGAGCGGCACGACGCGTTAGAGCGGTACGACGCGTTAGAGCGGTACGATGCGTTAGAGCGGTACGATGCGTTAGAGCGGCACGATGCGTTAGAGCGGCACGATACGGTGACGCGTTAGAGCGGTACGATACGGTGACGCGTTAGAGCGGTACGACGCGTTAGAGCGGTACGACGCTGTACGATGCGGTGACGCGGTACGATGCGTTAGAGCGGCACGACGCTGTACGATGCGGTGATGCGGTACGACGCGTTAGAGCGGCACGTCGCGTTAGAGCGGTACGCGCGTTAGAGCGGCACGGCGCGTTAGAGCGGCACGACGCGTTAGAGCCGTACGACGCGTTAGAGCCGTACGACGCTGTTAGAGCCGCACGACGCGTTAGAGCGTGCACGACGCGTTAGAGCGGTACGACGCGTTAGAGCGGTACGATGCGTTAGAGCGGTACGATGCGTTAGAGCGGCACGATGCGTTAGAGCGGTACGATGCGTTAGAGCGGTACGATGCGTTAGAGCGGCACGATGCGTTAGAGCGGCACGACGCGTTAGAGCGGCACGACGCATTAGAGCGGTACGACGCGGTGATGCGTTAGAGCGGTGATGCGTTAGAGCGGTACGATGCGTTAGAGCGGTACGATGCGTTAGAGCCGGGCGATGCGTTAGAGCGGTACGATGCGTTAGAGCGGTACGATGCGTTAGAGCGGTACGATGCGTTAGAGCGGTACGATGCGCTAGAGCGGTACGATGCGTTAGAGCGGCACGATGCGTTAGAGCGGTACGATGCGTTAGAGCGGCACGACACGTTAGAGCGGTACGATGCGTTAGAGCGGTACGATGCGGTACGATGCGTTAGAGCGGTACGATGCGTTAGAGCGGTATGATGCTTTAGAGCGGTACGATGCGGTGATGCGTTAGAGCCGGTACGATGCGTTAGAGCGGTATGATGCGTTAGAGCGGCACGATGCGGTGATGCGTTAGAGCGGTACGATGCGTTAGAGCGGTACGATGCGGTGATGCGTTAGAGCGGTACGATGCGTTAGAGCGGTACGATGCGTTAGAGCTGGTACGACGCGTTGATGCGTTAGAGCGGCACGACGCGTTAGAGCGGCACGACGCGTTAGAGCGGCACGACGCGTTAGAGCGGCACGATGCGTTAGAGCCGGTATGATGCGGTGATGCGTTAGAGCGGTACGATGCGTTAGAGCGGTACGATGCGTTAGAGCGGTACGATGCGTTAGAGCGGTACGATGCGTTAGAGCGGTACGATGCGTTAGAGCGGTACGATGCGGTGATGCGTTAGAGCGGTACGATGCGTTAGAGCGGTACGATGCGTTAGAGCGGCACGACACGAAAGAGCGGTACGACGCGATGACGCGTTAGAGCGGTACGACGCGTTAGAGCGGTACGACGCGTTAGAGCGGTACGATGCGTTAGAGCGGTACGATGCGGTGATACCTTAGAGCGGTACGATGCGTTAGAGCGGTACGATGCAGTGATGCGTTAGAGCGGTACGATGCGTTAGAGCTGTACGATGCGTTAGAGCGGTACGATGCGGTGATACCTTAGAGCGGTACGATGCGTTAGAGCGGTACGATGCGTTAGAGCGGTACGATGCGGTGATGCGTTAGAGCGGTACGATGCGATAGAGCGGTACGACGCGAAAGAGCGGTACGACGCGATGACGCGTTAGAGCAGTACGACGCGATGACGCGTTAGAGCGGTACGACGCGTTAGAGCGGTACGACGCGTTAGAGCGGTACGATGCGTTAGAGCGGTACGATGCGGTGATACCTTAGAGCGGTACGATGCGTTAGAGCGGTACGATGCAGTGATGCGTTAGAGCGGTACGATGCGTTAGAGCTGTACGATGCGTTAGAGCGGTACAGAGCGGTACCATGCGTTAGAGCGGTACGATGCGTTAGAGCGGTACGATGCGTTAGATCGGTACGATGCGTAAGAGCGGTACGATGCGTTAGAGCGGTACGATGCGTTAGAGCGGTACGATGATTTAGAGCGGTACGATGCGTTAGAGCGGTACGATGCGCTAGAGCGGTACGATGCGGTGATGCGTTAGAGCGGTACGATGCGTTAGAGCAGTACGATGCGTTAGAGCGGTACGATGCGGTGATGCGTTAGAGCCGGTACGATGCGTTAGAGCGGTACGATGCGTTAGAGCGGCACGATGCGTTAGAGCGGTACGATGCGGTGATGCGTTAGAGCGGTACGATGCGTTAGAGCGGTACGATGCGTTAGAGCGGTACGATGCGTTAGAGCGGTATGATGCGGTGATGCGTTAGAGCGGTACGATGCGTTAGAGCGGTATGATGCGGTGATGCGTTAGAGCGGTACGATGCGGTGATGCGTTAGAGCGGTACGATGCAATAGAGCGGCACGTCACGACACGATAGAGCGGTACGTCACGACACGATAGAGCGGTACGTCACGACACGATAGAGCGGTACGTCGCGATAGAGCGGTACGTCGCGATACGACGCGATAGAGCGGTACGACGCGGTACACTGCGTTAGAGCGGTATGACGCGTTAGAGCGGTACGATGCGTTAGAGCGGTACGACGCGTTAGAGCGGCACGACGCGTTAGAGCGGTACGACGCGTTAGAGCGGTACGACGCGTTAGGAGCGGGCGATGCGTTAGAGCGGTACGATGCGTTAGAGCCGATACGATGCGTTAGAGCGGGCGATGCGTTAGAGCGGTACGACGCGTTAGAGCGGTACGATGCGTTAGAGCGGTACGATGCGTTAGAGCGGTACGATGCGTTAGAGCGGTACGATGCGTTAGAGCGGTACGATGCGTTAGAGCGGCACGATACGGTGACGCGTTAGAGCGGTACGATACGGTGACGCGTTAGAGCGGCACGACGCGTTAGAGCGGTACGACGCTGTACGATGCGGTGACGCTGGTACGATGCGTTAGAGCGGTACGACGCTGTACGATGCGGTGATGCGGTACGACGCGTTAGAGCGGTACGTCGCGTTAGAGCGGTACGACGCGTTAGAGCGGTACGTCACGTTAGAGCGGTACGGCGCGTTAGAGCGGCACGGCGCGTTAGAGCGTGCACGACGCGTTAGAGCGGTACGACGCGTTAGAGCGTACGTGCGTTAGAAACCCGTACGGCGGGTAAGCGGTACACTGCGTTAAGCTGATACGATGCGTTAGGCGTACGTGCGTCAAGCGTACGATGGGTAGAAAGCGTACGATGCGTTAGAAAGCGTGTGCGTTAAGCTTGATGCGATGCGTTAGAAAGCGATACGATGCGTTAGGCGTACGATGCGTTAGGCTGATACGGCGGCATTAAGCGATGCGGCACAGTATCCGTTAGAGCGGTGCGACACAGTGTCCCGTTAGAAGACGGTGACACAGTGTCCCGTTAGAGCGGTACTCCGCATTAGGCGTTACCGGCGGATACGAGGATTAGTCTCTATAGGCCCTAGTCAGCAGTAGTACTATAAAGGGAATAGGGTGCCATTAGGCGTAATGCCCGACTACTTGCTCCACCACCTGGATGGCTCCGACCTAGAATATGTGGACATCTATAAGTACCTAGGTGTCTGGCTGGACTGCAAACTCTCCTTCCAGACTCATATCAAACATCTCCAATCTAAAATCAAATCTAGAGTCGGCTTTCTATTCCACAACAAAGCCTCCTTCACTCACGCCGCCTAACTTACCCTAGTGAAACTGACTATCCTACTGATCCTCGACTTCGGCAATGTCATCTACAAAATAGCTTCCAACACTCTACTCAGCAAACTGGATGCAGTTTATCACAGTGCCATCCGTTTTGTCACTAAAGCACTTTATACTACCCACCACTGCTCTTGTCGGCTGGCCCTCGCTACATATTCGTCGCCAGACCCACTGGCTCCAGGTCATCTACAAGTCCATGCTTGGTAAATCTCCGCCTTATCTCAGTTCACTGGTCACGATGGCAACACCCACCCGTAGCACGCGCTCCAGCAGGTGTATCTCACTGATCATGCCTAAAGCCAACACCTCATTTGGCCGCCTTTCGTTCCAGTTCTCTGCTGCCTGTGACTGGAACGAATTGCAAAAATCGCTGAAGTTGGAGACTTTTATCTCCCTCACCAACTTCAAACATCTGCTATCTGAGCAGCTAACCGATCGCTGCAGCTGTACATAGTCTATCGGTAAATAGCCCACCCAATTTACCTACCTCATCCCCATACTGTTTTTATT